>NW_027139231.1:0-300000 GCF_035084215.1 Heptranchias perlo | reverse complement strand
GCACTTATCTGTCGTGAATGTTACTTGCCACTTATGAGCCCAAGCCTGGATGGTGTCCAGGTCTTGCTGCATGCGGGCTCGGACTGCTTCATTATTTGAGGGGTTGCGAATGGAACTCAACACTGTGCAATCATCAGCGAACATCCCCATTTCTGACCTTATGATGGAGGGAAGGTCATTGATGAAGCAGCTGAAGATGGTTGGGCCTAGGACACTGCCTTGAGGGACTCCTGCAGCAATGTCCTGGGCCTGAGATGATTGGCCTCCAACAAGCACTAGCATCTTCCTTTGCGCTAGGTATGACTCCAGCCACTGGAGAGTTTTCCCCCTGATTCCCATTGACTTCAATTTTACTAGGGCTCCTTGGTGCCACACTCGGTCAAATGCTGCCTTGATGTCAAGGGCAGTCACTCTCACCTCACCTCTGGAACTCAGCTCTTTTGTCCATGTTTGGATCAAGGCTGTAATGAGGTCTGGAGCCGAGTGGTCCTGGCGGAACCCAAACTGAGCATCGGTGAGCAGGTTATTGGTGAGTAAGTGCTGCTTGATAGCACTGTCGACGACACCTTCCATCACTTTGCTGATGATTGAGAGTAGACTGATGGGGCGGTAATTGGCCGGATTGGATTTGTCGTGCTTTTTGTGGACAGGACATACCTGGGCAATTTTCCACATTGTCGGGTAGCTGCCAATGTTGTAGCTGTACTGGAACACAACAGCTGGGATGTTGTCGGGGCCCATAGCCTTTGCTGTATCCAGTGCACTCAGCCGTTTCTTGATATCACGTGGAGTGAATCGAATTGGCTGAAGACTGGCTTCTGTGATGGTGGGGATATCGGGTGGAGGCCGAGATGGATCATCCACTCGGCACTTCTGGCTGAAGATGGTTGCAAACATTTCAGCCTTGTCTTTTGCACTCACGTGCTGGACTCCACCATCATTGAGGATGGGGATGTTTGCAGAGCCGCCTCCTCCTCCCGTTAGTTGTTTAATTGTCCACCACCATTCACAACTGGATGTGGCAGGACTGCAGAGCTTTGATCTGATCCGTTGGTTGTGGAATCGCTTAGCTCTGTCTATAGCATGTTGCTTCTGCTGTTTAGCATGCATGTAGTCCTGAGTTGTAGCTTCACCAGGTTGGCACCTCATTTTTAGGTGCGCCTGGTGCTGCTCCTGGCATGCTCTTCTACACTCCTCATTGAACCAGGGTTGATCTCCTGGCTTGTTGGTAATGATAGTGAGGAATATGCCGGGTCATGAGGTTACAGATTGTGCTGGAATACAATTCTGCTGCTGCTGATGGCCCACAGCGCCTCATGGATGCCCAGTTTTGAGCTGCTGGATCTGTTCTGAATCGATCCCATTTAGCACGGTGGTAGTGCCACACAACACGTTGGATGGTGCCCTCAGTGCAAAGACAGGACTTCATCTCCACGAGGTGGTCACTCCTACCAATACTGTCATGGACAGATGCATTTGCGACAGGTAGATTGGTGAGAACGAGGTCAAGTAAGTTTTTCCCTCGTGTTGGTTCGCTCACCATCTGCTGCAGGCCCAGTCTGGCGGTTACGTCCTTCAGGACTCGGCCAGCTCGGTCAGTAGTGGTGCTACCGAGCCACTCTTGGTGATGGACATTGAAGTCCCTCACCCAGAGTACGTTTTGTGCCCTTGCTACCCTCAGTGCTTCCTCCAAGTGGTGTTCAACATGGAGGAGGACTGATTCATCAGCTGAGGGAGGACGGTAGGTGGTAATCAGCAGGAGGTTTCCTTGCCCATGTTTGACCTGATGCCATGAGATTTCATGGGGTCCAGAGTCAATGTTGAGGACTCCCAGGGCCACTCCCTCCTGACTGTATATCACTGTACCGCCACCTCTGGTGGGTCTGTCCTGCTGGTGGGACAGGACATACCCAGGGATGGTGATGGAAGAGTCTGGGACGTTGGCTGAAAGGTATGATTCTGTGAGCATGGCTGTGTCAGGCTGTTGCTTGACTAGTCTGTGGGACAGCTCTCCCAATTTTGGCACAAGTCCCCAGATGTTTGTAAGGAGGACCTTGCAGGGTCGACTGGGCTTGGTTTGCCGTTGTCATGTCCGATGCCGGGTGGTCCGTCCGGTTTTATTCTTCTTATGACTTTTCGTAGCGAGATTTTACAACTGAGTGGCTTGCTGGGCCATTTCAGAGGGCAATTAAGAATCAACCACATTGCTGTGGGTCTGGAGTCACATATAGGCCAGACCGGGTAAGGACGGCAGGTTTCCTACCCTAAAGGACATTAGTGAACCAGATGGGTTTTTACGACAATCCGGTCGTTTCGTTGCCACCATTACTGATACTAGTATTTTAATTCCAAATTTTTATTTAATTAATTAATTAATTGAATTTAAATTCACCAGCTGCCGTGGCAGGATTTGAATTCATGACTTCGGATTTTAGTCCAGGCCTCTGGATTACTAGTCCAGTAACATAACCACTATGCTACCTGAAAATCAACCGTTCACCACTCTGTTTTCTGTCCCTTCGCCAGTTTTGTATCCACGCTGCCACTGTCCCTTTAATCCTGTGGCCTTTAATTTTGCTAACATGTAATACTTTTCCAAATCCTTTTGAAAGTCCATATGCACAACATTAATCGCACTACCCTCATCAACCCTCTCAATCAAGTTAGTCAAATGTGATTTTGCGTTAGAAATTCTGTGCTGACTTTCATTTATTAGCCCAGACTTTTCCAAGTGCCAATTAATTTTGTCCCGGATTATTGTGTCTCAAAGTTTCCCCACCACCAACATTAGGCTGACTGGCCTGTAATTGCCGGGTTTATCCCTCTCCCCTTTTTTGAACAGGGGTATGACATTTGCAATCCTCCAGTCCTCCGGCACTGTTCCCATATCTAACGAGGATTGGAAGATTGTGGCCAGAGACTCCGCAATTTCCACCCTTACTTCCCTCAGTAACCGAAGATGCATCCCATCCGGACCGGGTGACTTGTCTACTTTGAGTACTGCCAATCTTTTAAGTACCCCCTCTTTATCTATTTTTATCCTATCCAATATCACTACTACCCCCTCCTTTACTGCTACAGTGGCAGCATCCTCTTCTCTAGTGAAGACCGATGTGAGGTATTCATTTAGTGTCTCTCATTCCCTCTGCCTCCACAAGATCTTTTTTGTCCCTAATCGGTCCCACCCTTCCTTTGACTACCCTTTTACTATTTATATGTTTATAAAAGACTTTTGGGTTCCCCTTAATGTTAGACACTAATCTATTCTCGTACTCTCTCTTTGCCCCTTATTCCCTTTTTTAGATCTCCTCTGTACTTTCTGTATTCAGTCTGGTTCTCTGCTGTATTACAAACCATACATTTGTTTTAAGCCTCCTTTTTCTGTTTCATTTTAATCACTATATCTTTCGTCATTCAGGGAGCTCTCGCTTTGGATGCCCTTCTTTTTCCCCCTCGTGGGAATGTGTCTACTCTGCACCTGAACCATCTCCTTGAAGGCCTCCCTTTGTTCAATTACTGTTTTCCCTAACAATTCTTGATTCCAATCCAGTCAGGCAGCATCTGTGAGGAAGAAACACAGTTAAAGTTTCAGGTCAATGACCTTTCGTCAGAACTGGAAGAAGTTGAAGATCTAAGTTGAAGATCTGACCTGAAACGTTAACTCTTTCTTTCTCCACAGATGCTGCCTGACTTGCTGAGTATTTCCAGCATTTTCTGTTTTTATTTCAGATTTCCAGCATCTGCAGTATTTTGCTTTTGATTTGCTTGATTCCAAGATGGGCAAGATCCCTTTTTAACTCATTGAAATTAGCCCTTCTCCAGTTAAGTATTTTCACATTTGATTGTTCCTTGTTCTTTTTCATAACTATTGTAAACCTAATATTATGATCACTGTTCCCCAAATGCTCCCTCACTGAAACGTGCTCCACCTGCCCCACTTCATTCCCCAGAACTAGATCCAGCACTGCTTCCTTCCTCGTTGGGCTGGAAACACACAGTTCCAGAAAGTTCTCTTGTTACTGTCCCAGTCTATAGTGGGATAATTGAAGTCCCCCCATTATCGCTACTCTATAGTTCTTGCATCTTTCTGTAATTTGCCTGCAAATTTACTCCTCTATCTCCTTCCCACTATTTGGTGGCCTATCGTATACACCCTGTAGTGTAATAGCTCCTCTATTGTTCCTTAATTCTAACCAAATAGATTCTGTCTCTGTAATCACATGATCCAATGATAATGGAGTTGTTGACGAATCAGAGCGATCAATCTCTATCAGTGAGTCTCCAACAGACCCAGACATGAGGTGAGGAAAACCCCCAGTGATGGAGAGCTTTGGGATCCATAGGTCCAAAGTCACCTGTTTCTCCCGAGCCTGTTACACTCAACACACGTCATGTCTTAAATTACTCATATACCGTAACCCAAAATATTATTTTCTGAAAGAAATCTTTCTAATTTGCATTTGAATGAATCAATACTATCTGTTTCACCGTCTCCCCAGGGAGCCTGTTCCATAGATTGACCACTCGTTCACTGAAATATTGTTTCCGTGGATTAGTTTTGTACATACTCCCCTTCAAGCACAGGCCGTGTCCTCTGGCTCTACTGCTCTGGACAAGGTGAAACAACTTGTCATGATCGATATTATCTAGTCCTTTTAGAATCCTAAAAACAGCTTTCATATCATCGCTCAACCTTCTCTTTTCCAGTGAGAACATGCCCAATTTACATAATCACTCATAATCCAATCCCTCCATCCTCTCAATCTTTCTGGTTGTTCTGTTCTGTATCCTTTCAATATACTTTTGTACTGCAGTAATCAGAACTGTACACAGTATTCTTAGAGAGGATGCAGAAGAGACTTACTGGAATGGTACCAGGGGTGAGGAACTTCAGTTATGTGGAGAGACTGGAGAAACTGGGATTGTTCTCCGGAGAGCAGAGAAGGTTATGGGGAGATTTGATAGAGGTGTTCAAAATCATGAACTGTTTTGATAGAGCAAATAAGGAGAAACTGTTTCCAGTGGCAGAAGGGTCGGTAAGATGTTTCCCCTCATAGGGGAATCTAGAACTAGGGGGCATCGTCTCAGAATAAGGGGTCGCCCATTTACGACGGAGATGAGGAGAAATTTCTTCTGAGGGTTGTGAACCTTTAGAATTCTTTGCCTCAAAGAGCAGCGGAGGATGAGTCATTGAAAATATTCAAGGCTGAATTCGACAAATTTTTGATCAGCAAGGGAGTCAAAGGATATGGGGAAAGGGCGGGAAAGTGGAGTTGAGACCAGAATCAGATCAGCCATGATCTCATTGGATGGTGGAGCAGGCTCGAAGGGCCAAATGGCCTACTCCTGCTCCGATCTCTTATGTAACCAGAGGACACAGTTTTAAGGTGATTGGCAAAAGTACCAGAGGCAACATGAGGAAACATTTTTTTATGCCGAGAGTTGCTATGATCTGAAATACACTGCCTTAAAAGGTGGTGGAAGCAGATTCAATCGTAACTTTCAAATGAGAATTGGATAAATACTTGAGGGGAGAAAATTTACAGGGCTATGGGGAAAGAGCAGGGGAGTGGGACTAATAGGCTGGCTCTTTCAAAGAGCCGACATGGGCACGATGGGCTGAATGGCCTCCTTCTGCGATGTAAAATACTGTGATACTTGTCTGGCCAATTCCTATGTATGTTCAAATCCTCCTGCAGCTTATCCTGTTCACCCTTGGAGTCTACCACCTTCATTAGCTTTGTATCATCTGCAAATTTATCCATTGGGCTTGTGACTCCTAGCTGCAATAAATAATTTTATGAATTACTACAGGCTGCTTTTGCAGAAAGAAAATCTGTGGTCAGCTTGGATCTTAAACAGATTTATTGTACAACAGCTAGTTCAGATCCATCGTTATTTAAACCTGATCCCCAACACCTCTTACTTCCCAGACTGTCTACACTATGCTTTATATAGGCTCATACTCACCACCTGTCAGACTGTTATATTGAGGACAGCTTAATTTCTTAAAGGATCTGTCACATTTTGGGCTGTGAGGAAAAAATACTTTGTCAGTGGAGGCAAGGATATCTAATGTATTGATTTTATCGTTTCCCGACACTTTCTACTCATAAAGGGGAGTTAAGGCAAAGTGTCGTGCTGCTATAAATTGGTTTACTTCCAACAACTAATCAGCCTAGTTGCCAATGGAACGTGACGTGAGGTGTTGGTTTTGAAGATAGATTAAATGTTGATTAGCAGTTTTGTGGAGATTTTCTTGCTATGTTAGAAAAGACTGTTTTGAAAATGTTCTGTTTGTTAAAGGCAAAAGGAACTCCTGCAGCAAGGTGACGTTGTGAAAATAGTAAACAATTTTACAACACCAAGTTATAGTCCAACAAATTTATTTTAAATTCCACAAGCTTTCGGAGGCTTCCTCCTTCCTCAGGTGAATGGTGTGGAAATGAAATTTTCGAATCCTTCGCATTTGAAAATCACAGAACAATGACTGGTGATTACTGCCCGTTGCCAAGGCAATCACAGTGAGCAGACAGAAAGGTGTCACCTAAAAGGCCACCGAATATACAAACCCCCCAAAAAAAGAGAGAAGGAAGACAGTCAATGACCCGTTATATTAAAAACAGATAACATTTGTTCGCTGGTGGGGTTACGTGTAGTGTGACATGAACCCAAGATCCCGGTTGAGGCCGTCCTCATGGGTGCGGAACTTGGCTATCAATTTCTGCTCGATGATTTTGCATTGTCGCGTGTCTCGAAGGCCGCCTTGGAGTATGCTTACCCGAAGGTCGGTGGATGAATGTCCATGACTGCTGAAGTGTTCCCCGACTGGGGGAGAACCCTCCTGTTTGGCGATTGTTGCACGGTGTCTGTTTATCCGTTGTCGCAGCGTCTGCATGGTCTCGCCAATGTACCATGCTCTGGGGCATCCTTTCCTGCAACGTATGAGGTGGACAACGTTGGCCGAGTCACAGGAGTATGAACCGTGCACCTGGTGGGTGGTGTCCTCTCGTGTGATGGTGGTATCTGTGTCGATGATCTGGCATGTCTTGCAGAGGTTACCGTGGCAGGGTTGTGTGGCGTCGTGGACGCTGTTCTCCTGAAAGCTGGGTAATTTGCTGCGAACGATGGTTTGTTTGAGGTTGGGTGGCTGTTTAAAGGCGAGTAGTGGAGGTGTGGGGATGGCCATAGCGAGGTGTTCGTCGTCATTGATGACATGTTGAAGGCTGCGGAGAACATGGCGTAGTTTCTCCGCTCCGGGGAAGTACTGGAGGACGAAGGGTACTCTGTTGGTTGCGTCCCGTGTTAGTCTTCTGAGGAGGTCTACGTGATTTTTCGCTGTGGCCCGTCGGAACTGTCGATCAATGAGTCGAGCATCACATCCCATTCTTGGGATATGATGGGGTTTGACTCATGCCCCCAGTGAGGGGAGGATGGGGTTGGACTGGTGCCCCCAGTGAGGGGAGGATGGGGTTGGACTGGTGCCCCCAGTGACGGGAGGATGGGGTTGGACTGGTGCCCCCAGTGACGGGAGGATGGGGTTGGACTGGTGCCCCCAGTGACGGGAGGATGGGGTTGGACTGGTGCCCCCAGTGAGGGGAGGATGGGGTTTGACTCATGCCCCCAGTGAGGGGAGGATGGGGTTGGACTGGTGCCCCCAGTGAGGGGAGGATGGGGTTTGACTCATGCCCCCAGTGAGGGGAGGATGGGGTTGGACTGGTGCCCCCAGTGAGGGGAGGATGGGGTTGGACTGGTGCCCCCAGTGAGGGGAGGATGGGGTTGGACTGGTGCCCCCAGTGAGGGAAGGATGGGGTTGGACTGGTGCCCCTAGTGAGGGGAGGATGGGGTTGGACTGGTGCCCATCCATTTAGCAATTTAGGCTCACCTATGACCAAGGGCAATTTGTTGAGGTACCCGAGTACAGCTGCCCGTGGACCCTGCCCCAGTGAGAGGCAGCACCTCCGGAGAGGAAGCTTTTACTTGCTCACAGTAATGATCAGATTTTTAGTGAATGCTATTGGTTGAAAGCCTGAGGGTCGTGGCTCTAAGCCATTGTAATTGGTTCACAGCTCATGGGGGTTCCAGTGAGGAGGCGAAGCTGAGGCTCGAAGTCCTGTGCCTGGGACCATATTTCCTGCTGTGCCTTGTGTATTGGTTTGTTTTGTGTACCTGTTTGGACAGAATGATGCAACAAGTTGGAGTTTTGTGCTTTGGGAACTATTGACTCGTATTTCACAGCCTTTGAAGGGCTAGTCCATAGGGCCTGATCACGTCTCTCACCACCTGCTCTGCGAGTGGAGTAAGGGCTCAGAGACTTTGAGGTTTGTTTATAATGAAGCCGATGACCCAAAGGGTTGGGGGTGGATTGGAATGTGCGGGCCTTTGGTACCAGAAATGATTCACCCCGCTTTGATACAGGCAAGAATTCCAGTCAGTATTTGCAGGATCTCTTTTACCACAATGTAAAGACGTGCTTAGCAGCCCCACTTTGCAGAAAATTCTCCACATTTATTGGTAGATCTGAATCGATGTTGCTACTGGTTATTAGTTGTGTCTTTGGCCGATGATGAGCCCCTCAGAGCTGCTCGCTTTCCTCTTGAAGCTGCAGTATAAAATGTGAACTGTTTGTAGCCATGAGGCGGGACCTCATGGTTTATCATGGAAAGAACAGATGGTGAGAATCTGCTGACTGAAGTGTTTGTAGCAAAGGGTTATCGGACACGGGGCCACTGAGGTGGAAAATTAATCTTCTCTATTTAGATTTTTAAAAATTCATTACAATTTCCAAATGATTCATTAAATCAGTGAAGTGAATTGTCATTGGAGGAAGAAAGAAATTCTAAATAAACAAGCAACAATTTTCATCTTGTTCCATCATTGGAGAGGGAAGAAAATACATTGGGCTGAATCTTGCTGGAAAGATAACCGCATGTTAACGACGCATAAGAGATACGCTGTGAGTCGCAAATCTCCAGAACTTGCTGGTCGATTTACATCGCTGCACCGTTTGCTTCACGCAAACTGCATCTCACCCTCAACCTTTTTAAGAACTTAGAACATAAGAACATAAGAAATAGGAGCAGGAGCAGGCCAATCGGCCCCTTGAGCCTGCTCCGCCATTCAACAAGATCATGGCTGATCTGATCCTATTAAAATACTAGTATCAGTAATGATGGCCATGAAACTACCGGATTGTCGTAAAAACCCATCTGGTTCACTAATGTCCTTCAGGGAAGGAAGCCTGCCGCCCTTACCCGGTCTGGCCTATATGTGACTCCAGACCCACAGCTATGTGGTTGATTCTTAATTGCCCTCTGAAATGGCCCAGCAAGCCACTCAGTTGTAAAATCTCGCTACGAAAAGTCATAATAAGAATAAAACCGGACGGACCACCCGGCATCGGACCACTAGGCACCGGACACGACAACGGCAAAACACCAAGCCCAGTCGACCCTGCAAGGTCCTCTTTACTAACATCTGGGGACTTGTGCCAAAATTGGGAGAGCTGTCCCACAGACTAGTCAAGCAACAGCCTGACATAGCCATACTCACAGAATCATATCTTTCAGCCAACGTCCCAGACTCTTCCATCACCATCCCTGGGTATGTCCTGTCCCACCGGCAGGACAGACCCACCAGAGGTGGCTGTACAGTGATATACAGTCAGGAGGGAGTGGCCCTGGGAGTCCTCAACATTGACTCTGGACCCCATGAAATCTCATGGCATCAGGTCAAACATGGGCAAGGAAACCTCCTGCTGATTACCACCTACCGTCCTCCCTCAGCTGATGAATCAGTCCTCCTCCATGTTGAACACCACTTGGAGGAAGCACTGAGGGTAGCAAGGGCACAAAATGTACTCTGGGTGGGGGACTTCAATGTCCATCACCAAGAGTGGCTCGGTAGCACCACTACTGACCGAGCTGGCCGAGTCCTGAAGGACATAGCTGCTAGACTGGGCCTGCGGCAGGTGGTGAGCGAACCAACACGAGGGAAAAACTTACTTGACCTCGTCCTCACCAATCTACCTGTCGCAAATGCATCTGTCCATGACAGTATTGGTAGGAGTGACCACCGCACAGTCCTTGTGGAGATGAAATCCCGTCTTCGCACTGAGGACACCATCCAACGTGTTGTGTGGCACTACCACCGTGCTAAATGGGATCGATTCAGAACAGATCTAGCAGCTCAAAACTGGGCATCCATGAGGTGCTGTGGGCCATCAGCAGCAGCAGAATTGTATTCCAGCACAATCTGTAACCTCATGGCCCGGCATATTCCTCACTCTACCATTACCAACAAGCCAGGGGATCAACCCTGGTTCAATGAGGGGTGTAGAAGAGCATGCCAGGAGCAGCACCAGGCGTACCGAAAAATGAGGTGCCAACCTGGTGAAGCTACAACTCAGGACTACATGCATGCTAAACAGCAGAAGCAACATGCTATAGACAGAGCTAAGCGATTCCACAACCAACGGATCAGATCAAAGCTCTGCAGTCCTGCCACATCCAGTCGTGAATGGTGGTGGACAATTAAACAACTAACGGGAGGAGGAGGCTCTGCAAACATCCCCATTCTCAATGATGGCGGAGTCCAGCACGTGAGTGCAAAAGACAAGGCTGAAGCATTTGCAACCATCTTCAGCCAGAAGTGCCGAGTGGATAATCCATCTCAGCCTCGTCCCGATATCCCCACCATCACGGAAGCCAGTCTTCGGCCAATTCGATTCACTCCACGTGATATCAAGAAACGGCTGAGTGCACTGGATACAGTAAAGGCTATGGGCCCCGACAACATCCCAGCTGTAGTGCTGAAGACTTGTGCTCCAGAACTAGCTGCGCCTCTAGCCAAGCTGTTCCAGTACAGCTACAACACTGGCATCCACCCGACAATGTGGAAAATTGCCCAGGTATGTCCTGTCCACAAAAAGCAGGACAAATCCAATCCGGCCAATTACCGCCCCATCAGTCTACTCTCAATCATCAGCAAAGTGATGGAAGGTGTCGTCGACAGTGCTATCAAGCGGCACTTACTCACCAATAACCTGCTCACCGATGCTCAGTTTGGGTTCCGCCAGGACCACTCGGCTCCAGACCTCATTATAGCCTTGGTCCAAACATGGACAAAAGAGCTGAATTCCAGAGGTGAGGTGAGAGTGACTGCCCTTGACATCAAGGCAGCATTTGACCGAGTGTGGCACCAAGGAGCCCTAGTAAAATTGAAGTCAATGGGAATCAGGGGGAAAACTCTCCAGTGGCTGGAGTCATACCGAGCACAAAGGAAGATGGTAGTGGTTGTTGGAGGCCAATCATCTCAGCCCCAGGGCATTGCTGCAGGAGTTCCTCAGGGCAGTGTCCTTGGCCCTACCATCTTCAGCTGCTTCATCAATGACCTTCCCTCCATCATAAGGTCAGAAATGGGGATGTTCGCTGATGACTGCACAGTGTTCAGTTCCATTCGCAACCCCTCAGATAATGAAGCAGTCCGAGCCTGCATGCAGCAAGACCTGGACAACATCCAGGCTTGGGCTCATAAGTGGCAAGTAACATTTGCGCCAGATAAGTGCCAGGCAATGACCATCTCCAACAAGAGAGAATCTAACCACCTCCCCTTGACAGTCAACGGCATTACCATCGCCGAATCCCCCACCATCAACATCCTGGGGGTCACCATTGACCAGAAACTTAACTGGACCAGCCATATAAATACTGTGGCTACGAGAGCAGGTCAGAGGCTGGGTATTCTGCGGCGAGTGACTCACCTCCTGACTCCCCAAAGCCTTTCCACCATCTACAAGGCACAAGTCAGGAGTGTGATGGAATACTCTCCACTTGCCTGGATGAGTGCAGCTCCAACAACACTCAAGAAGCTCGACACCATCCAAGATAAAGCAGCCCGCTTGATTGGCACCCCATCCACCACCCTAAACATTCACTCCCTTCACCACCGGCGCACTGTGACTGCAGTGTGCACCATCCACAGGATGCACTGCAGCAACTCGCCAAGGCTTCTTCGACAGCACCTCCCAAACCCGCGACCTCTACCACCTAGAAGGACAAGGGCAGCAGGCGCATGGGAACAACACCACCTGCACGTTCCCCTCCAAGTCACACACCATCCCGACTTGGAAATATATCGCCGTTCCTTCATTGTCGCTGGGTCAAAATCCTGGAACTCCCTTCCTAACAGCACAGTGGGAGAACCGTCACCACACGGACTGCAGCGGTTCAAGAAGGCGGCTCACCACCACCTTCTCGAGGGCAATTAGGGATGGGCAATAAATGCCGGCCTTGCCAGCGACGCCCAAATCCCGTGAACGAATAAAAAAAAATTAAAAAATTCCTAACCTCAAATCTAAATTCATGTCCAATTTCCTGCCCGCTCCCCGTAACCCCTAATTCCCTTTACTTCTCGGAAACTGTCTATTTCTGTTTTAAATTTATTTAATGATGTAGCTTCCACAGCTTCCTGGGGCAGCAAATTCCACAGACCTACCACCCTCTGAGTGAAGAAGTTTCTCCTCATCTCAGTTTTGAAAGAGCAGCCCCTTATTCTAAGATTATGCCCCCTAGTTCTAGTTTCACCCATCCTTGGGAACATCCTTACCGCATCCACCCGATCAAGCCCCTTCACAATCTTATATGTTTCAATAAGATCGCCTCTCATTCTTCTGAATTCCAATGAGTAGAGTCCCAATCTCCTCAACCTCTCCTCATATGTCCGCCCCTTCATCCCTGGGATTAACCGAGTGAACCTTCTTTGTACTGCCTCGAGAGCAAGTATGTCTTTTCTTAAGTATGGAGACCAAAACTGTATGCAGTATTCCAGGTGCGGTCTCACCAATACCTTATATAACTGCAGCAATACCTCCCTGTTTTTATATTCTATCCCCCTAGCAATAAAAGCCAACATTCCGTTGGCCTTCTTGATCACCTGCTGCACACTAACTTTTTGATTTTCTTGCACGAGGACCCCCAGATCCCTTTGTACTGCAGTACTTTAACTTGCTGGATTTGCACATTAATTGCCCATTAAACTTGGCGCAGAAAGATAGGGCTGGATCTTAACAGTGTAAGTACCTCTAACGACATGGTAATTGTTAATGCAATGCCAGTCAACCTCTCTGACCCAGAAAGGGAACAGTTGGAACTGTTCAGTCTCATTCCTGCATGTAGTAAATTGTTGTTAGCTATTTTCTTTAAAAAGTCAAAATTTAAATTTTTCAATTTTTTTCTTACTTTTCATTTGTCTATTTTTTCTCTCTTAATCTAATCTTTCTTTCCCTTTCTTTCTTTCTTTCTCTTTCTGTGCCTGATTTGACATTGAATTCACCCACTCTAATTCACCCTCCTTCTCAGTCCATCCTGTGTTTATTGCTCAATCCTTAAATCTCATTGGTTAAGATGATATGCAGTTTGTCCCGTTGTTCACTAAGGTCCCCGATGCCCCGTTGCCCTCACCGTGCCGTTATCAGCTCGCACTTCCAGCAACTTACAGTGCAAAAGGGTGCAGAAAAAAGTCTAACTAATGGCGCACGCTGCAAGATGCCCTGCTCCAGCAAGATCCGGCCCATTGTTTAAAATCATTGATCTGTCAGTAGGATCATTGTGAACTATATCTGCAAATCTAGCCTTTGTATTTTTCTCTGCAGTCAGAAGATACTGGTCCTAAGTGATGTTACGTTACAGGTATTGGTACCGTCCATTGATTAATCTCCGTCCAGTCACGCCAGATAGCATTTCAATATCTTTTAATTAATAAATAGTAACCTATCTAATGAAAGGCAAATGGAATGTTTGGGTTGGGGGAAAAAACAAACATAAATGCAAATATTACAGAAGTTTGTGGTTCTTGTAATTTTATTTTCTCCACAGCTGTTGCAGCGGAGAAGGACGGAACACCAGTATTTAAGTTTCCCAAGTGGAGGCTGAAGGGAAAACCTATTGCTGATGTTGTTGAGGCCTATAAATCGGTAGGAGCAGAACTAAACGTGCTCCCGTTCTGCAGCCAGTTTATTCCTATGGACGTTATTAACCATCCGAGGAATGGATCGATAATCTACCATCCATCGCTGCTTCCTCGCCACAGGGGCGCTTCTGCTATAAACTGGTGAGAATAGTGATCCGCAAGACATTGGTATTTAACTTCCTTAGAGCAGTTTCAATTGAGTGTATAGTGAAGATCTGAAAGATCTGTATGAAGCTTATTATGAGGAAGAAACAATGAGCTTTAAGCATTATTTTGCCTTGCTCTAGACATTGAAAAGCCTCTTGTGATCTTTCTAATTTCAGGTTTATGTTTAAAACTACTTAATCGTCATTGATTCATAAGTAAAATCCTAACAATCCATTAGCTCAGTAGGTATAGCACAGGAGGAGGCCATTCAGCTCATTGTGCCTGTGCTGTTCTTTGATAGAGCTATCCAATTAGTCCCTAACCCCTGCTCTTTCCCCATAGCCCTGTAATTTTTTTCCCTTCAAGTATTTATCCAATTGCCTTTTGAAAGTTACTATTGAACCTGCTTCCACCACCCTTTCAGGCAGTGCATTCCCGATCATAACACCTCACTGCGTTAAAAAAAATGTTTCCTCATGTCGCCTCTGGCTCTTTTGCCAATCATCTTAATCTGTGTCCACTGGTTACCGACCCTTCTGCCACTGGAAACAGAGTAAATAAGGAGAAACTATCAAAACCTTTCATGATTTGAACACCTCCATCAAATCTCCCCCTTAACCTTCTCTGTTCTAAGGAGAACAACCCCAGCTTCTCCAATCTCTCCACTAAACTGAAGTCCCTCATCCCTGGCACCATTCTAGTAAATCTCTTCTGCACCCTCTCCAAGGCCTTCACATCTTTCCTAAATTGAACACAATACTCCAACTGAAGCCTAACCAGTGTTTTATAAAGGTTTAGTATAACTTCCTTGCTTTTGTACTCTATGCCTCTATTAATAAAGCCTAGGATCCCATATGCTTTTTTAACAGCCTTCTCAACTTGTCCTGCCACCTTGTGTATATGCACCCCAGGTCTCTCTGTCTCCGGACTCCCTCTAAAATTGTTCCATTTAGTTTATATTGCCTCTACTCATTTTTCCTACCAAAATGTATCAATTCAAGCTTCACTGCGATAAATTTCATCTGCCCATTTCACCAGTCTGTCTATGTCTGTTACTGTCCTCACATTGTTTACTACACTTCTCAGCTTCGTGTCATCGGCAAACTTGGAAATTATACGCTCTATTCCCAAGTCCAGGTCATTAATATGTAGCAAAAAGAGCAGTGGCCCTAATACTGACCCCTGGGGAGTACCACTGTATACTTCCCTCCAGCCTGAAAAACAACCACTACTTTCTGCTTTTTGACCCTTAGACTATTTGGTATCCCTGCTGCCACTGCTCTTTAATCCCATGGGCTTTAATTTTGCTAACAATTATGTGGTACTTTATCAAATGCCTTTTGAAAGTCTGCATATACAACATCAATTGCACTACCCTTATCAATTATTTCCGTAACTTCATCAAAGAACGCAATCAAGTTAGTCAAACACAATTTTCCTTTAACAAATCCATTCTGACTTTCATTTATTAGCCCATACTTTTCCAAATGCCAATAAATTTTGTTCTGGATCATTGTCTCTAAAAGTTTCTCCACCGCTGATATTAGGCTGACTGGCCTGTAATTGCCGGGTTTATCCCTCTCCCCTTTTTTGAACAGGGGTGTAATATTTGCAATCCTCCAGTCCTCCGGCACCGTCCCCATACCTAAGGAGGTTTGGAAGATTGTGGCCAGAGACTCTGCAATTTCCACCCTTACTTCCCTCAGTAACTGAGGATGCATCCCATCTGGACCCGGTGATTTTTCTACTTTGAGTACTGCCAATCTTTTAAGTACCTCCTCTTTATCTATTTTTATCCTCTCCAATATCACTACTACCCCCTCCTTGACTGTTAAATTGGCAGCATCCTCTTCCCTAGTGAAGATCGATGTGAAGTATTCATTTAGTATCTCAGCCATTCCCTATGCCTCCACAAGAAGATCTCCTTTTTGTCCGTAATTGGTCCCACCCTTCCTCTAACTATCCTTTAACTACTTATATGTTTATAAAAGACTGTTGGTTTCCCTTTTATGTTAGCCGCTAATCTATTCTCATACTGTCTCTTTGCCCCTCTTATTCCCTTTTTTAGATCTCCTCTGTACTTTCTATATTCAGCCTGGTTCTCTACTGTATTATGAACTTTACATTTATCATAAGCCTCCTTTTTCTGTTTCATTTTAATCTCTATACCTTTAGTCATCCAGGGAGCTCTAGCTTTGAATTTCCTTCCTTTCCCCCTCGTGGGACTGTATCTACTCTGTACCCGAACCATCTCCTCCTTGAAGGCCTCTTATTATTCAATTACTGTTTTGCTAATTACCAATTTTTGATTTCAATCCACCTGGGCAAGATCCCTTTTTAACTCACTGAAATTCGCCCTCCTCCAGTTAAGTATTTTCACATTTGATTGTTCCTTATCCTCTTCCATAACTATTCTAATGTTATTATGATCACTGTTCCCCAAATGCATGCTCCACTGGCCCTACTTCATTCCCCAGAACTAGATCCAACAGTGCTTCCTTCCTCGTTAGACTGGAAACACACTGTTCAGGAAAGTTCTCCTGTGTGCATTTCAGGAATCCCTCCCCCTCTTTGCCCTTTACACTGTTACTATCCCAGTCTATATTGGGATAATTGAAGTCCCCCATTATCACTACTCTATAGTTCTTGCATCTTTCTGTAATTTGCCTGCAAATTTGCTCCTCTATCTCCTTCCCGCTATTTGGTGGCCTATAGTATACACCCAGTAGTGTAATAGCTCCTCTATTGTTCCTTAATTCTAATCAAATAGATTCTGTCTTTGACCCCTCAACTACATCATCCCTTTCCAGTGCTATAATAGTTTCTTTGATCAATTTCTGGATTCTTTCCCCCACCCAACAATTTAGGAGGGAGCTACCTGCTTTTTATTTTTGATGAAAGACAAAAGTGAGTGAATATAAGGAAAAAAGTTTTGCTCAATTCAGAAATTGGCAGTGAAGGAACCTTTGGCCTGAAGCTGCAGAATGAAGATTGATGAGTGAGATTTTTCTGTCTTATTCTTGTGTGAAGTAAGTGGTATTTGATTCTTGAGAGTTTCGGTGATATTCAGTTTAACACTATGTTTTTAAGTTAGACACAGCGTGAGGGCAGTACATTGAGTCCTCGTGATGTGTGCGATATGTGGGACACCGTGAATCCTCAGTCTACTCGGGCAACACACAAGTGTCGGAAAATTAATCCTCTGTCACAGAGGATCTCTGTGCTCAAGTAGCAAGTGGCCGCACACTGCAGAATCAGAGAGGAAGAGGAGCTTCTGAATCGTATTCTCCTGAATGAGGCAGTGCTAGAGAGATCAGGACACGAATAATGTAGAAGAAGAGAAACGGTTGACCATCCGCGGAGGGAAACTACACTCCCAGGTGTTGGATTGTCGTAAAACCCCAACTGGTTCCCTAATGTTCTTTAGGGAAGGAAACCTGCCGTCCTTACCCGGTCTGGCCTATATGTGACTCCAGACCCACAGCAACATGGTTAACTCTTAACTGCCCTCTGAAGTGGCCTAACAAGTCACTCAGTTGTATCAAACTCACTACAGAGAAGAAGGCTCATCACTATCTTCTCAGGGCAACTAGGATGGGCAATAAATGCCGGCCTTGCCCACATTTCGAGAATTAAAATAAAAGGGTGGGGACTCCAAAGAGGGAGAGCAGGATTAGTATAGCTGTAGTAATAGAAGCAGAAGGCTTTTGTTGAAATAAATAAGGAAAATATTATCAGGGAAAGGGAAAGAGAGAAGCTATGAGGTAGTGAGATTAAAAACTGTAGAAGGGCAAAGGTTATATATTAAAAAAAATTGTGAATGCACAGTAACTGTATTGAGTGTTTGTTTGAAAAGCTGTGTCTATTGTAATGACTTTAATTCACGTTCTTAAGTGGATATTCATCTCCCTTCCTATTTTCAATAAGTTAATTGGCGTTGCATAAACCGATTATTTCTGGGAATCTTCTACATATGATGCCATTAATTTTGTACTCTTGTAGCGCTGTGCTCTCAGTCTAAGTTAGACCTATTAATGTACATTATTCACATCTCTCTATTTTAAAGACCTCAATTGTTTTGCCCCTCAATTTTTTTCTCCTGTGAAAATGAGCTCAGTTCTGTCAGTCTCTTCATAACCTGGAGCCCTAAATCCAGAATCCTCTTAATTGCTCTTCTATGAACTGTCCCCTACACATTAATCCCCTTATTGAAGGTTACATACCCAGCATTCCACATAAAATGTTAAATGTTATGGTTAAAATGACTATTACAGTTTGTAGTTGAATTAATTATATGCCTATTTATGCTCATATCAATGTTTGCCCAAATTAAAATTAATCATGGGTTCCTTACCATAACTGCTTAATGTATTGAGACCCCTTTTGAAAGCTCGCCATGTCACTTACATTCTCCAACACAGTTTGGGTATACAGTTTGTTTTTACAGCAACTGCCTTTGTGTTGTGAGCAGTAGTGAGTTTAGACTAGATCCTCCTCTGCTTACCACAGTCTTCAGGTAGCTTTCTCCCCACCCAGCTTCAAGCTTACTGTTTACAAGCTAATTTTAATCCATCTGGCTAATTTGCAAATAATTTAATTAACCTTAATCTTAAATGCATCACATGGAAATTTATCCGCTGCTTTCTGAAAATCCAAGTAAATCCCACCTAATGATCACATTGCCTGTTCAGCGAGTTCCAGTGCTCTAAAAACATGCTGACTGCTCCTCGTGCTCTTTAAAAATTGCTGGTATCCTCTTTTTAAAAAAAATCTTCAGCTATTTTTCCACTGCCAGTATTAGATGCATTGGTTTGTCTCGCTCTTTTTGACTATCGGGTAACACTGGCCATTTCCAATCCTATGTGCCATGCCTGTGTTTGTGAAGCTACTGAAGATGTTGGCTAGAGCCTCTCCTATTTCCTTACCTGAGTGTATCGTACTTTGGTTCAGGTGTCATGTACATATTCAGAATTCTAGAATTTGACCACACCAAAGGAGGCCATTTGGCCTGTTGCACATGTGCCTGCTCTTTTTTTTAAAAAAAACTATCTACTCAGTCCCATTCCCCATACCTTTTTTAAATTGAACAGATAGATGCTTAATAGATTTAATCCACTTATTTTTAAAGGTGTCAGCCGTGGCTCAGTGGTAGCACTCTCTCCTCTTGAGTCAGATGTTGTGGGTGCAAGACTCACTTCAGAGGCTTGTGTACATAATCCAGGCTGAAACTCCAGTGAAGTACTGAGGGAGCGCTGCACTGTGCTGTCTTTTGGATGAGATATTAAACCGAGGCCACATCTACCCTTTCAAGTGGATATAAAAGATCCCATGGCACTATTCAAAGAAGAGCAGGGGAGTTCTCCCCGGTGTCCTGGCCAATATTCATAGAATCATAGAAGTTACAACATGGAAACAGGCCCTTCGGCCCAACATGTCCATGTCGCCCAGTTTATACCACTAAGCTAGTCCCAATTGCCTGCACTTGGCCCATATCCCTCTATACCCATCTTACCCATGTAACTGTCCAAATGCTTTATAGAATATTCCTCAACCAACATCACTAAAACAAATTATCTGGTCATCATCTCATTGCTGTATGTGGGATCTTGCTGTGCACAAATTGGCTGTCGTGTTTCCTGCATTACAACAGTGACGACGCTTCAAAAGTACTTCATTGGCTGTGAAGCTCTTTGGGACGTCCTGAGGTTGTGAAAGGCGCGATATACGGGCGCGTTCTTTAAGCCGCCCAAAACTGGGCACGATGTTCTAACTGTGCCCTAACCAATGATTTGTTTAGGTTTAGCATTTTCTCTTTGCTTTTGTACTCCATACCCCTATTTATGAAATTTAGGATTCCATATGTTTATTTTTACAGCTTTAAAAACTAGTCCTTCTCACTTTTAAGGATTTGTGTATCTGAATCCCGAATTGTCTGCTCCACTACTTCGTTTAAAATTTTACTATTTAAGTATGTATTCCCTCCTTCTTATTCTTCCCAAAATGTATCGTCTCACATTCAGAGCAAGTATTCTGAGTGCTGGGAGAAAAGATGCTTCAGAGAGCGGAGTGCTATTAATAGGATACATTTACAGCAAAGCTGCTAAACTTGCTGCTGGTGGTAACTTTAAGACACCCAATAGGTTGTTCATAGAATCGTGCAGTACTGAAGGAGGCCATTCGGCCCATTGTGCCTGTGCTGGCTCTTTGAAAGAGCTATCCAATTAGTCCCACTCCCCTGTTCTTTCCCCATGGTCCTGCAAATTTTTTCACCTTCAAGTATTTATCCAATTCCCCTCTGAAAGTTGTTAGTGAATCTGCTTCCACCGCCCTTGCATTCCAGATCATCATAACTTGCTGCACTAAAAAAAAATTCTCCTCATCTCCTCTGTGGTTCTTTCGCCAATTACCAGTTGTTGAAATTATTCACACTTACTCTAACCAGCAGAATGAAGGTATTTACTGCTGGGGAAATTAATGTTATTTATAGCACAGCGCCATTCAAGGGCAGAAAATGACAACTAAAGTGAAGGTACATAAGATCCTATGTTCAACTAGGGCTGATCTGTGAAGCAACCTGTCAAATTCAAATGTCCCTTTCCTTGGAAACAGACCCTGATTCTCAGTGACAGAAGGCCACCAAACCCTTGCACAGTCGTTAAAGTGAATGGGCATGATTTTGACCCCGAGCCGGGCAGGGGGTTCAAATAATGGATGGGAAACCCGGAAGTACGGGTTTTTTTGTTTTTTTGTCGGTTTGCTGTCCGACTGACTGGCCTGATTGACAGGCTGGCCTCAGTTGGACGGGAGAGCAGCCAGGGAGAGGGCATGTTCAGGTAAGTCTTTGAATGTATGGATGGCACGAGGATCACGGGTTGGCACGGGGGTCGTTAGTCATGTGGGGAGAGATCAGGGGTCAGTCACGGGAGGGGTGTTGGGATCGGAGGTCATTGCGGGGGTCTGCGATCGTTGAGAGGGAGGATCGGGGGCAGGGGTCCTTGATTGGGGGGTGGGGGGGGAGGTGGTTGTGATCGAGGGTTCGTGATCGTTGGGGAGTCACTGCAGGTAGGCTTGTTGGACCTGGGGGAAGCACTCCTCCTCCTCCGGGCTCACAAGCTGTGCCAGAGAGGCACTTACCTGTTTGTCTCGGGCCTTCTTGCCTTCTTTCACAGGGCGTGAAAGAGACGGTCCAGGAGCCCTGGCACCCCCCCCAGGGTTGAAATCAGAAACTGTAGGAAAAATGGAGGCCCGAAGCTTCCTCACCTCCAGGGAGCGGGTTGGTCGACCGCCCTGGTGAAAACCAGAAATGGGCAAGTTGGGGGTGGGTCTGAAATGGTTGCAATTTTGAATGCCCCCTGCCCCCAACCCACCCGTTTTCCACTGTTAAAATCAGGCCCAATATGTCTAAATGCAGAGGATTTATGAGTATGTTGATTTAAAATGTGTGTTTGAATTTAAACTGCACAATTTTTTTAAAAATAAAATAAATGAGTAGTTCCTGATGCCTCTGTGGGTAATTGTGCTTCATAATGAGTAACTGAGACATACTGACCTTAAAGGCCTGGGCTTCACTCCCTGCTCTGTGCTGAGTTGACTGATCTCGCCAAATAGTCTGAGGTCCCGGCTATGGAAGGGGAAAATTAACCAGTTCTCCAGTGGCTGATGCTTGTTGGAATGTGTCTGTGCACATATTGCGTGAGAACAGGACTATGCTCAGTGATGTCTTCCAGAGTCAAATAGCCCCTCACCACCCACTGTTGAGGCTGGTACGTAGAATAGCCATTTAGGTGAGGTTTTGCTGTGTAGAACCCCACCTCACAATGATTCATAGTCTGGAGGGAGGGACAGGAACATCTGGGTAGGGGGATCTGCAATAGAGGAAGAACCGCCTGTCCTGAGAAACAATTGTTGTACTCCTCGAGTGTGGGAACCTGCACATCCTCCAAGTGTTCTGATTCTGGTAAGTGTTGCGTACTGTGAATTTTTAAAAAAACTGTCTATAAAAAATTGTCTATAAAAGGTTCGCCAATGCTAATTGTCACTCTTGCTAACTTTATACCTAATGTCTTGCTTTATATAATTGTACAGTATTCTTTCATGTCTCCACAGGTGATCCTTTCACTTTAATTTCCTCAGTGTTGTTCCAAGATTACCTGAGGTGGAGGATGAATATCACACCCCCAAAAACAAGGGGTCTGTGACCAGATGTTAAGCTGTGTTGTCAAACGATGCTGGGGCTTTGTACCTGTGGTATGAAGGTGGCACATCAGCTGCAGGGAGCATGTCCTGGCCCTTTATCATCCTAGCCCCACATAGTAAACTGGAGGAGTACATTGTCTAGTACACTGTGTGTTGCTTTCAGGTGCACAGTGCACAACAATTGCATAACTATTTAACTTGGCTAAGGAATAGTGGGTGAAGCAGCTTGACTTATCGGTTAATCTGCTTACCACATTGGACAAAAATCAGTAAACGCCTCCCTCCCAGCTGGGAATGTTGCCCTGGCGAGTTCTGCAGTTTTGTGAAAGCCTTTCTATGGTGCCTGAGAAACCAGTATCTAGTGTCTGAAATCACTGTGTGGAGGGTCTTTTAAATAATGGGTCCTCCCAAACATCAAGCTCGTAAATTCTGCAAATATAAAAGGAGTGCATAGTTTTAGGGAGAAAGCTATTTTCTTTTGACTGTTGCAGATTGTTTTAAAGGTACTGTAGTGAATTTAATGGCACTTTGTTTCAAAATACAAAAAAGATATTTACCGTTTTAGAATTTTATACAGCTCTCAATGATTCAGCGTCTTGTCTTTTTCTTGTCCCTGCTTGTTCCATTCCTATTTCATACAAATTTGAAACTTACACCATGTCGTCTGTTCGCCCTTCTTGATGCAGCTTTTAGTTTCCACATTTTGTTTCGTGTATTTTAGCTACTTTTATTAATATATTCACACAGAAGGGGGCTTGAGACAGTTGTAATATAAAGATTATTTTCTCCAGATAAACTATAATTTTAAATTTTGCCAGAACCTGATTGAATTTTTTTTGAAGAGATGACTAAAGTAGTGGACAGGGGAATGTCTATGGGTGTTGTTTATTTGGACTTCCAGAAGGCATTCAATAAAATCCCTCATGTGAGACTGTTAGCTAAAGTTGAAGCTCATGGAATTGAGGGCAAATTATTGACCTGATTATGAAATTGGCTGAGCGGCAGGAGACAAAGAGTAGGGATAATGGGCAGGTACTCAAATTGGCAGGATGTGACGAGTGGTGTCCACAGGGATCTGTGTTGGGGCCTCAACTATTAACAACTTTAGATGAAGGGATAGAGAGCCACATAGCCAAGATTGCCGATGACACGAAGATAGGCAGCATTGTAAGCAGTGTAGATGGAAGCATAAAATTACAGAGATATTAATAGATTGTGAATGGGCAAAATTCTGGCAAATGGATTTCAATATAGGCAAGGGTGAGGTCATCCACTTTGGACCTATAAAAGGACAGATCAGAGTACTTTCAAAATGGTGAAAAGCTCAAAACAATGGAGGTCCAAAGAGACTTCGGGGTCCCCCCCATACATAGATCATTAAAATGCCATGGACAGGTACAGAAAATAATCAAAAAGGCTTATGGAACGCTGGCCTTTATATCTAGAGGAGTAGAATACAAGGGGGTAGAAGTTATACTACAGCTTTACAAAGCTCTGGTTAGACCACACCTGGAGTACTGGGTTCAGTTCTGGGCACCGCACCTTTGGAAGGACATATTGGCCTTGGAGGGATAGCAGTGCAGGTTTACTAGAATGATACCTGGACTCCAAGGGTTAAATTACTCGGTGAGATTACACAAACTAGGGTTGTATTACCTGGAATTTAGAAGGTTAAGGGATGATTTGATTGAAGTTTTCAAGATATTAAGAGGAACTGATAGGGTAAATAGAGAGAAACTATTTCCTCTGGTTGGGGAGTCTAGGGCTAGGGGACAGAGCCTAAATATTCGAGCCAGGACTTTCAGGAGTGAAGTTAGGAAACACTTCTACACACAAAGGGTGTTCTGCAAACGGCAGTTGATGCTAGCTCAATTGTTAATTTTAAATCTGATATTGATAGATTTTTGTTAACCAAAGGTATTAATGGATATGGGGCTATGGCTGGTAGATGCAGTTAGGTCACAGATCAGCCATGATCTCATTGAATGGCAGAACAGGGCTCGAGGGGCTAAATGACCTCCTCCTGTTCCTATGTTCCTAACACTGCATCTATGAAAGAAAATGTTACTTTACCTCCATTTCTTGTTCTTCGTTAGGACAGTGAGGATTATTTTTACAGAGTGTCGTTATATTTCATTACATCTTTTATGGGAAAATCGGATAAATATTTGAAACAAAGCAAATGACAGGGCTATGTGGAGAGGCCAGCACAGTGGGGTTAGTTTGGGATTGATGCAGGGCCATGGGGACAGGGCGGGGCAGTGGGATCAGTTTTGGATTGATAGAGGGCTATGGGGGAGAGCGGGATGCACGATTAGTGTGGGTTTGATACAGGGCTGTGGGGAGAGAATGGGGCAGTGGGATTAGTTTTCAATTGCTCGAAGAGCCAGCACAGACATGATGGGCTGAATGGCCTCCTTCTCTGATGTGCAGTCTTGTATAAATAGGCTTGTTGATTATTTGAGATTAAGTGCAATGTTAGAAGATGTCATTGAGCACCTTCATGATCTTTCATTTTATCTTAGAAGTGATAAGATAATGTATTTTTAAAAAAAGGTACTGATGGGTCTGTTAATGCTGGATACCTAATTGGACTGGACCATCTACAAGGCACAAGTCAGGAGTGTGATGGAATACTCTCCACTTGCTTGGATGAGTGCAGCTCCAACAACACTCAAGCTCGACACCATCCAGGACAAAGCAGCCCGCTTGATTGGCACCCCATCCACCACCCTAAACATTCACTCCCTTCACCACCGGCGCACTGTGGCTGCAGTGTGCACCATCCACAGGATGCACTGCAGCAACTCGCCAAGGCTTCTTCGACAGCACCTCCCAAACCCGTGACCTCTACCACCTAGAAGGACAAGGGCAGCAGGCACATGGGAACAACACCACCTGCACATTCCCCTCCAAGTCACACACCATTCCCACTTGGAAATATAACGCCGTTCCTTCATCATCACTGGGTCAAACTCCTGGAACTCCCTTCCCAACAGCACTGTGGGAGAACCTTCACCACACAGACTGCAACGGTTCAAGATGGCGGCTCACCACCACCTTCTCAAGGGCAATTAGGGATGGGCAATAAATGCCGGCCTTGCCAGCGACGCCCACATCCCATGAACGAATAAAAAAAACACTTGAGAAAAATCTCCAAAAGGAAGTCCAAAAGATTTTGAATGCAAAATGCCACCCATCCATCCCCTTTCAGGAGAGAGGCCTATCTTGTTTAATTTCAACGTCACTGTTACAATTCAGGCCATGACACAATAGGTCCACGCGTGCTCACTGCACATGTAGGCTTCTGGAACCAGATCCTTGCTTCTCATGAACCAAAGCTGGACCTTGTGTGTGTATAGTCCCGCAGCTATCAAAATCTACCCCCTTGTCTCTGGCTCTTTGGCGTTAACTCCCACTGCTCAATATCGACCTATAGAATAGCATAACCCAGGACATGTGGCAATGTATCCCTCTTGTCCTATGACCTGGATTTCATCCCTTTCACACATGCACTTTTCCAATCTTCTGGTCGGCAAAACTGTTAAACGTACGGGGGAGACGAGGTCATTGTAAATCAAGGAGCTTCTTTATTTTGGTATCACACATACTGAACAGGATAGAATTTCCCAACTTTCTTAATTACTTCCATAATGCTTCACGTGACTTAGAAAACATCAAACTGCACTACGCTATTCTGAATGGTGGGCATGAGTTGCAAGTTTTGAATTTATCTTTGTTTTTGATCGGCCTCTGCCTGTCTCAACGCCCAGGGCCTGCCTCTCAGCCTGAGCAATTGAATGGCCGTGGGTTTTACTCTTTTTGTTGCTTCTCAGTACAGGACATGGGGCTTGGTTCCTGATCACTATCGCCGTCTCTTCCCCCCACCCCGAACTCCCTGAATTCTCACCAGACTGTCCTGGTAACTGACTCCTGCTGAGATCGACTCAATAGTGTAATCCCAGCAAAGATGTGGATGTTCACTTAATTTTGATAGTCCTTGCAGTAGTGTAAAAACTTTTCCATTAATGCTGCCTTCTCTCTGTTTAAACCTTTGGTTATATTTGCGTTTACACCTTTATTCCGAACAGTAATTTTACTCTTGTTTCTTGGTCAGTCAGCAATGACTACTTGCTGACCTGGGTTGTTTCCATAACGCAGTCCCTTTTTACATGGGCAGGTCGAAAGCCTGACTCACAACCCTCTACCAGGAGGACCGACGAGATGCAATGTGGGGTTGGGGGGAGGGGGGGGGCGAGAGGGTCGAGGAGTGGGAGGAGGGAAGGGACCAGGAGGTGAGGGTGAAGCACGAGGAAGTGAGGGATGAGGAGGTGGGGGATGGGTCCTCCTCGATCGGGACTAGGGTTTATCACTCCACACCCCCCCCCCCCCCCCAATTGGCTAGGGATTATCACCCCCCCGATCGGGGATGGGGTTTCTTTATCCCCCTGATCGGGGTGGGGGTTTATCACTCCATCCAAAGCACATCTCTGACAATTGAGCTGTGCTGCACTGGAGTGGCAGCCTGTATTGTGTGTGCAAGTCATGGAGTAGGGATTGAACCCTGAACCCTCTGAGAAGAGAGTGCTACCGACTGAGCCAAACTGACACTGAGGCAGATTGAGCATATTCCAAATAAATTGACACTGCAGCCACCATGATTTGCTGCAGATATTTTTATTCTTATTATTTAACTCCTTAAAATGTGAATGGGAGATGGAAAGCAGTCCCCAGTGGTTAGACACCCCTTGGACTGGCTGCTAATGATTCTGGCAATCTCTCAGTATTGGGAGTTGTTTAAGTTAAGGCTGAGAGTTGAGATTGGCTTTGAACTGGCTGACAATGGGGAAAGTGTTAATTTTATCTGAGGGTACAAGAGAGGCTGAGAACGGCTTGGGGGAGGAGGCTGACACAGTGTGGGGTCGAGGCCTGATGGTTCAAAAGGGGCCAATGGCAGTTGGATCCAGAGTTTCTGACAAGACTGTTAGATCCTGCTCCGCAATTACTGCCAAATTGTTGGAGAATCCAAAATCTTAATTTTTGATGAATTGTTAGTCTAATTTATAATGACACTGCTGATGTAAACTTGTCACACTCCTGCCACAGATGGTTAGTCCCTCAGGTTTGCATTTCCCAGCTCCACAGCCTATACTGCAGATATATCTCTATGTTCCAAACAACTCTACTACTTAGCGTCCTAAATTGCTGTAAGTTTTGTCAAAGTATCATATAAAAATTAAAATAGAACATATGATGTTAAAATGGGGGTTGAATTATGCCCACTGCACCCTGCTTCAATTGTCCCCTGCCCTCCCCCATCTTTCACCTGCACTTTGTGTTAACTCCCCATGGCCACTACAGGAGATCGACTAGGATACAGTTAAAACTTCCTTACCATTCTCTCCACCCTCCCCAGGACATTTGTTTCACCAAATCTTCCCTATCTCCTTAGTAGTCACGCAGTGCTTCGCTAGTGTGTGTACTATTGAGATTGAAAATATTTGTTTCTGCAGATTATTTTAACATTTTTATCATTTACTACAACAATATTGTGCCTTTAATGTAGGAAATGTGCCAAGGCACATCACAGCTGCATAATCAGACAGAAATTGACACTGAGCCAAAGAAGGAAACATTTGGAGCGATGACTGAAAGCTTGGTCAGAGATAGATTTTAAGGATGGTCTTAAAGGAAGAGAGAGAAGGGAAGAGGCGGTGAAGTTTAGGGAGGGAATTCCAGAACTTAGGGCCAAGGCGGCTGAAGGCACGGCCCCCAATGGTGGGGTGAAGGGAGTGGGGGATGTGTAAGAGGCCAGTGTTGGAGGAAGAATTGTAGAACTGGAGGAGGCTACAGAGATAGGGAGGGGGGAGGCCATGGAGGGATTTGAACATGAGAATGAGATAAATCTGAGGCGCAGGTGAATCGGAAGCCAATGTAGTTCAGCAAGCACAGGAGTGATGGGTGAACGGGACTTGCCATGAGTTAGGATACGGGCAGCAGAGTTTTGGATGAGCTCAAGTTTATAGAGGGTGGAAGATGGGAGTCCAGCCAAGAGAGCATTGGAATAGTCGAGTCTAGAGGTAACAAATGCATGGATATGAGGGCTTAAGCAGCAGATGAGCTGAGGCAGGGGCGGAGATGGACAATATTATGGAGGTGGAAGTAGGCGGTCTTGGTGATGGAGAGGATTATGGGGTCAAAAGCTCATCTCGGGGTCAAATAGGACACCAAGGTTGCGAACAGTCTGATTCAGCCTCAGACAGTGGCCAGGGAGAGGAATGGAGTCAATGGCTAGGGAACAGAGTTTGTGACGGGGACCAAAGGTAATGGCTTCAGTCTTCCCAATATTTAGTTTGAAGAAATTTTTGCTCATCCAGTACTGGATGTTGGACAAGCAGTGTGACAAGTGAGAGACAGTGGAGAGGTCAAGGGAGGTGGTGGTGAGGTAGAGCTGGGTGTTGTCAGCGTACATGTGAAACCTGACGTCATGTTTTCGGATGATATCGCCGAGGGGCAGCATGTAGATGAGGAATAGGAGGGGGCCAAGGATAAATCCTTGGGGAACTCCAGAGGTAATGGTGCGCTACGACTGGAGAGATAAGAATGGAACCAGGTAAGGTCAGCCCCACCCAGCTGGACAATGGAGGAGAGGCATTGGAGGAGGATGGTGTGGCCAACCGTGTCGTAGTATTATAGTTGGTACAACACAGGAGGAGGCCATTCGGCCCATCTTGCCTGTGCTGGTTTTTTGAAAGAGCTATCCAATTAGTTCCACTCCCCTAAATCAAAAGCAAAGTACTGCGGATGCTGGAAATCTAAAATAAAAACAGAAAATGCTGGAAGTACTCAGCAAGTGAGGCAGCATCCGTGGAGAAAGAAACAGAGTTAACGTTTCAGGTCGATGACCCTTCATCAGAACTGGAAGAAGTTGAAGATTAAACAGTTTTTAAGCAAGTACAGAACTTGGGAAAATGGGGGAGGAAGGAGGGGGAGGCAAGAACAAAAGGGAAGGTATGTGATAGGGTGGAGGGCAGGAGTGATCAAATGACAAAAGGGATGATGGTGCAAGGCAAGGAGGATGTTAATGGGACAAGTAAAGAAACAAAAGATGGGTCTAGAGGAGCTGTAAATGGCAACATCAGAACCCATTGCCCTGCTCTTTCCCCATAGCTCTGTAAATATTTTCCCTTTAAAGTTTTTATCCAATTCCCTCTGAAAGTTATTATTGAATCTGTTTCACCACCCTTTCAGGGACTGCATTCCAGATCATAACAACTTGCTGTGTAAAAAAAAATGTTTCCTCATGTCGCCTCTGGCTCTTTTGCCAATCACCTTAAATCTGTGCCCTCTGGTTACCGACCCTTCTGCTACTGGAAACAGTTTCTCCTTATTTACTCTATCAAAACCCTTCATGATTTTGAACACCTCTATCAAATCTCCCCTTAACCTTCTCTGCTTTAAGGAGAACAACCCCAGCTTCTCCAATCTCCAGTAAATCTCTTCTGACCCTCTCTAAGGCCTTGACATCTTTCCTAAAGTGTGCTGCCCAGAACACAATTCTCCAGCTGTGGCCTAACCAGTGTTAAATAACTTCCTTGCTTATGTACTCTATGCCTTCATTAATAAAGCCCAGGACCCCATATGCTTTTTTAACATCTGTCTCAACTTGTCCTGCCATCTTCAAAGATTTGTGCACATACACCCCCAGGTGTCTCTGTTCCTGAACGCCCTTTAAAATTGTACCATTTAGTTTATATTGCCTCTCCTCATTCTTCCTACCAAAATGTAACACATCACACTTCTCCGGGTTAAATTTTATCTGCCATGTGCCTGCCCAATTCACCAGTCTGTCTACGTCCTCCTGAGGTCTGTCACTATCCTCCACATTGTTTACTACATTTCTGAGTTTCATATCATCTGCAAACTTTGAAATTATACCCTCTGTGCCCAAGTCCAGGTCATTAATATATATCAAAAAGTGCAGTGGTCCTAATACTGACCCCTGAGGAACACCACTGTATACTTCCCTCCAGTCTAAAAAAAAATGTTTACAACTACTCTCTGCTTTCTGTCCCTTAGCCAATTTTGTATCCCTGCTGCCACTGTCCCTTTAATCCCATGGGCTGTAATTTTGCTAACAAGTCTATTATTTGGTACTTTATCAAATGCCTTTTGAAAATCCATATACATCAACCGCACTCCCCTCATCAACACTCTCCGTTACTTCATCAAAGAACTCAAATCAAGTTAGTCAAACAGGATTTTCCTTTAACAAATCCGTGCTGACTTTCATTTATTAGCCCAGACTTTTCCAAGTGCCAATTATTATTGTCCCAGATTATTGCCTCTAAAGGTTTCCTCACTACCAACGTTAGGCTGACTGGCCTGTAATTACCAGGTTTATCCCTCTACCCTTTTTTGAACAGGGGTATAACATTTGCAATCCTCCAGTCCTCTCATGCCCATATCTAAGGAGGATTGGAAGATTGTGGCAAGAGTCTCCACAATTTCCACCCTTGCTTCCCTCAATAACCTAGGATGCATCCCATCTGGACTGGGTGACTTTTCTACTTTGAGTACTGCCAACTTTTTAAGTACTGCCTCTTTATTTTTATCCTTTCCAATATTGCTATTACCCCCTCCTTTACTGCTACCATGGCAGCATCCTCTTCTCCAGTGAAGACCGATGTGAGGTATTCATTTAGTACCTCAGCCATGCCCTCTGCCTCCACAAGAATATATTTTTTGTCCCTAATCGGCCCCATCCTTCCTTTGACTATCCTTTTACTATTTATATGTTTGTAAAAGACTTTTGGGTTCCTTTTTTGTTTTAGCCGCTAATCTATTCTCATACTGTCTTTCCCCATCTTATTCCCTTTTTTAGATCTCCTCTGTATTCAGCCTGGTTTTTTATTGTATTATGAACTTTACATTTCTGTTTTATTTTAATTTCTATATCTTTAGTCATCCAGGGGGCTCTAGCGTTGGATGCCCTTCCTTTCCCCCTCGTGGGAATGTGTCTACTCCGCACCCGAACCATCTCTTGAAGGCCTCCCATTGTTCAATTACTGTGTTGCCCACCAGTTTTTGATTCCAATCCATCTGGGCAAGATCCCTTTTTAACTCACTGAAATTATCCCTCCTCCAGTTAAATATTTTCACATTTGACTGTTCCATGTCCTTTTCCGTAACTATTGTAAATCAAATGATATTATGATCACTGTTCCCCAAATGCTCCTCCCACTGAAACATGCTCCACCTGCCCCACTTCATTCCCCAGAACTAGATCCAGCACTGCTTCCTTCCTCGTTGGGCTGGAAACACACTGTTCAAGAAAGTTCTTTTGTACATTTCAGGAATCCCTCCCCCTCTTTGCCCTTTACACTGTTACTGTCCCAGTCTATATTGGGATAATTGAAGTCCCCCATTATCACTGTTCTATAGTTCTTGCATCTTTCTGTAATTTGCCTGCAAATTTGCTCCTCTATCTCCTTCCCACTATTTGGTGGCCTATGGTATACACCCAGCAGTGTAATAGCTCCTCTATTGTTCCTTAATTCTAACCAAATAGATTCTGTCTTTGACCCCTCAACTACATCATCTCTTTCCAGTACTATTGCTCAATACTGCCATCTCCTTCCCCCCTCCTTTCTTTCCTTCCCTATCTTTCCTGAATACCTTGTCAGGAATATTAAGTACCCAATCCTCTCCTTCTTTGAGCCAGCTCTCTGATATTGCCACTATATGTGGCAATGTGACGACTTGAACCTGCAGCTCACCTATCGTATTTACTGCGCTGTGTGCATTTACGCATGTGCACTCTAAACTCATCTTCGATTGCCTCGCATTTGCACCCTGTCTGATCTGTCCTGTTTCTGAACTATTCTATGTCAAAGGCTGCAGACAGGTCGACAAGGATGAGGAGGGATAGTTTACTACGGTCACATAGTTCATTTGTGACTTTGATTAGGGCCATTTCACTGCTGCAGCAGGGGTGGAAACCTGATTGGAGGTGTTCAAGCATGGAGTTGCTGGAAAGATGGGCACGGATTTGGGAGACGACTACACGTCTTTACCAGGGATGTAACACAGGTACAGAGATAGTGACGTGCTGACTTCAGATTGGGTGCAACACCCTTCTTCCCCCAGCTCCTCCCCTCCCCCTCCCCAAATTTTTATTAATGGAGATAGTTGAATCTTGTTCTTTATCGATTATGTTTAGAGTGTTTGGATATTACTGTAATTTGACTTTTCATTTTAGTACATTTCAAAATTATATAGCAGATGCTTCTGTAATTGAAATATAAGAGACTGTTAACAAACATGAGAGTGCATGGAATTGGAGGCGTGGATAGGAAATTTGTTAGAAGGTAGGAGACAGAGAGTAGGGATAATGTAGTCCGACTGGCAGGATATGACTGGTGGTGTCCTCCAGGCATCTGTATTGGGGCTGCAGCTTTTCACTATATTTATAAATTACTTGGATAGAATAGAATCATAGAATCGTTACAGCACAGAAGGAAGCCACTCGGCCCATCGAGCCTGTGCTGTAAGAGCAATCTAGTTAGTCCCATTCCCCCGCTGTTTCCCCATAGCCCTGCAAATTTTTTCTCTCCAAATATTTATCCAATTCCTTTTTGAAAGCCACGATTGAATCTGCTTCCACCACCCTATCAGGCAGCGCATTCCAGATCATAATTACTCGCTGCATAAAAAATATTTTTCCTCACTTTGGTTCACCTCCTTTGATTCTTTTACCAATCACCTTAAATCTGTGTTCTCTGGTTCTCAACCCTTCCTCCAATGGGAACAGTTTCTTTATCGAAACTCGTCATGATTTTAAACACTTCTATCAAATCAGTGGATGAAGGAATAGAGAGCCGTATATCTAAGTTTGCTGATGGCACTAAGTCAGGTGGCACAGTAAATAGTGTAGATGGGAGCAGAAAGTTGCAAAGGGACATTGATCGATTAAGTGAGTGGGCAAATCTGTGGCAGATGGAGTTCAATGTGGGAAAGTGTGAGGTCATCCACTATGGACTTAAGAAAGATAGATCAGAGTATTTCCTAAATGGTGAGAAGGTCAGAACTGTGGAGGAGCAGGGGGATTTAGGGGTCCAAGTACAGAAATCACTAAAAGCTAGTGGACAGGTACAAAAAATAGTTAAAATTTTAATAAAAATGGAATGTTGGCCTTTATCTCGAGGGGACTGGAATACAAAGGGGTGGAAGTGATGTTCCAGTTGTACAGAGCTCTGGTTCGACCCCATCTGGAGACTGCGTTCAGTTCGGGGCCCTGCACCTCAGGAAGGATATATTGGCTTTGGAGGGGGTACAGCGCAGAATGATACCAGGGCTAAAAGGGTTAAATAGTGAGGACTGGTTGCATAGACTAGACTTGTATTCCCTCGAGTATAGAAGATTAAGGGGTGATCCAACTGAGGTGTTTAAGATGATTAAAGGATTTGATAGGAGAGATAGAGAGAAACTATTTCCTCTGGTTGGGGAGTCCAGAACAAGGGGGCATAACCTTAAAATTAGAGCCAGGGCGTTCAGGGGTGATGTCAGGAAGCACTTCTTCACACAAAGGGGAGTGGAAATCTGGAACTCTCTCCCTGAAAAGCTGTTGAGGCTGGGGGTCAATTGAAAATTGAAAACTGAGATTGATAGATTTTTGTTGGGTTAAGGATATTAAGGGTTACGGAACCAAGGCGGGTAAATGGAGTTAAGATACAGATCAGCCATGATCTAACTGAATGGCAGAACAGGCTTGAGGAGCTGGCTGGCCTCCTCCTGTTGTTATGAAACCTATTGTCGAAATTAAAACCAGAATGGGGGAGGAGTTTTCTAATTGGCATCTGATAAGGCCAAATTCAGCCTCTTTCCATGTGAGGAATCGTGTGTGAGTACATATTTTGGGACACTAACTGGAGTGTAATCATCAGTTAAACAAAAACATTGAAGCTTTAGTTTTTGACCTTTAGTTAGAGTCTGTACAGAGAAACTCCTAACCGCCGATTCTTTGTGTGTAGGACTCTTATTCATGGAGATAAAAAAGGAGGTTTCTCCATCTTCTGGGCTGATGATGGACTGGATACTGGTCCCATTCTTCTGCAAAGAGAATGTGACGTAGACCCGAAAGATACTGTAGATACGCTGTACAACCGCTTCCTGTACCCTGAAGGGATTACAGCAATGGTAAGGACTCGATATAATAGCAGCGTACGTAGCACCAGTATAGTCTGTATTCTCCTTTTGATATAAACTCTTTTCACAAAAGGTGCAGTGCTTAAACTGCTGAAGAGATCTGACCACTTCCATAAAAGACCTGTGTGATTTCATTTTTATTCCCCAAATGTAATTTTCTCCTGTGTGCCCAGATTCAAATAAGAACGGAGTCAGAAAAAAGCTTGTTGATTGACGGTTAATGTCAGGAACATATTGCTGAAGCTTTTTGCGTGAAAGCAGTTGGTACTTTTGTCAATGGAGAGTGTGACATTCTCAATGGATGTGCTGTTAGTTTGTGAGTGCAGGGCCCAGCATTGTGGCAGTTTCCAGCACATCCCTTTTGCTGATCACCTCCAACTGATTGCAGCCAACAGGTCCCATCTCAGCCCTGCTACCACTACACTGCTAGGCCGCCCTCTGCAAAAGCCCTCGCCCAATACCAGATCACACGTGCCCAATGAAATGAAGTTGGCTGTACCTTAATTCCTCGTCAGAATCTGCCTCATATAATTCTGAACTTAGCCTACATTAATGTTCATCCACTCCATTTAAGAATGACTCATTTCTCCACTACCACTTCATGGATCAGCCAGTCATTCCTAGATTGGAGATTAACTTTTTTAACAACTGTCAACTTCAGAGACCAGGATCTATTGATGATTCTCACATATGAAGAGGGTCGAGTTGTCAACCCACACTGAAATGCATCGTTGGGGGATTCAGTGCGTGTCCCAAAGCGGGAGTTTCTCCCAGGGTTGTCGTGTTGAGTGGGACAGAGTTAAAGCCGCTCGCTCACACGTACCTGGAGGGGAATCTAGGAACAAACCAAGATCTACAACAGGTTGTGAATAACGTCATTTTCTCACACTTTCTACTTGTTAACCAGGTTTGGAGCTCCCTAAGAAGTGTGAAACTGTCCATGGTATATGTTGATAGGCCAGTTCCTGCTAGGTGAGATCGAGGAGCCCCACTCCAGTTTCAGTGCCACAAACAGGAACAGCAGAACTTTAATCATTATTTCTAACAGAGTTAAATATGAATCATGTCATGTGTAGATATTTTCTATGCCACATTTATTTTTAAGCTGTTACAATGGAGGTTTTCAGATAACCAGAGCTGGTGCATTAAGATTATATGGCAACAGTGACATGGATTTGGAAGGTAAGTTGGAGTTTGGTGTGCATTAGCCGACATTCCCTTACACCTGTTCCTGCCTCCTTTCACTATTGTAGCATAAGAAAATTTAAAAATAGCTTTTTCTTCTTGGCATCGATCAGAGGCATCCATAATTACCTGAGTAATGCACCCCGTGGAAAACATCACGAAGAAGAGCAAGTTTGGTGATAGATTCCCTCCGAGTTGTGCCAATATTGTGTAACCAGGATGGAATTTCTTTGCTCCATCAGCCGGTGTCAAAGTCTGGAGTCCAACTGCTTGCTGCGGGGGAGGGGCCCGGGGAGACAACGTGACAGTCAGTTGCTCTATAGGACATGACTTTGAGCAGCATGTTTATACCTTGAGGGTCTTTGTTGAAAGACTCTGCTCATGTTGGGATGTGGGAAGATTTTGCATTCCCTCAGGGAGGAGATGTCAGGAGGTTCCATGAATGCTGCAGCATCAGAAAATATGGCCTATGTTTCGATTAGGATTTGTTGCCCTTTGATGTATAAACCAGGTGCAGTTACCTCCATCATAGGGAAGAATCTAAAACGCAAGAGCGCTCGTTGGGAATTGGCTAATGGTCGGCCTTCCAAACAAATAAGTCCAATCCAGTTTTACAATGTTCACTTTGATCTCATGAATTGATTTTTGTATCAGCTGGGAGACATTTGCGATACGAAATAGACACATATTTTTCATATCGAGAGTCACCATACAGCACCTCCAGTCAGGTTTGCATGGCAGATGCAGACAAAGTTCCCATTGAACTCCGTGACCCCCCACCCCCACCCCCACCCCCACCCCCAAACTCTGAAAAACAATTTCCATGCCATTTTCACCTTCCCGTACTAAGCACTCCTGTGGGTTTGAGTCTGTACCCTTCTTATGTCCCATTGGGTGTTGGAGTAGAACAGAGTTTGGTGTAACAAGTGACGACCTCTTGTGCAATCTTGTTTGGCCAACATCCTATTATAATATAACCCAGGATTCCAGTGAAATTTGATTTCTGATTGGTTCTGGAGAATCAGATTTGCATTTGTTTACTGTGAAAACGCTTACTTGAGCAATGAATGTGACCTCGATTCACCCTGTTTATTTCAGGTGGAGGCTGTGCAGCTAATTGCTGATGAGAAGGCACCTCGAGTAACTCAGGCTGAGGAAGGTGCAACGTATGAAGGAATCCAGAGGAAAGAGAATTCTAAGGTAGTGTACTGGTCTATAGTTTGCGGTTAAATATAACTTTCCTCCAGAACAGTGACTGTGTTTCCAGTGTAATTCATACGATCATGCGTTCAATGACAGACAGGAAAAGACCCTCTGGTCCATCCAGCCTGTCCCACACAATTATGATACTTTATGTATCACAATACAGACACTCCCCACCTCACCCAAAACCATTTTATCTCCTTTGAGAGGCGAAAAAACAGATAAAAACCAAGGCCAGTTAGGGGGAAAAAATCTGGAAATTTCCTGTCTGACTCTCTTAGGCGATTGAAACTAATCCAGGAGATCAGTCTGGCACTGATTCATTGGCATTGAGGACAGTCTGAGGCTATGAAAGCCGCTATATAAATGCAAAGTCTTTCTTTTCTTTCTCTTTCTCCTTTGATTGTAGTTAAAATACTTTAAAATGAGCATGTAATTGGCAAATGAATTTCAATATAGACAAGTGTGAGGTGGTGCATTTTGGTAGGAAGAATAAGGAGGCCGCATATTCCATGGATAATAAGAGTCTAAATGGGGTAGAGCAGCAGAGGGATCTGAGGGTACAGATACACAAATCACTAAAAATAGTGACACAGCTTAATAAGACCATTTTTAAAAAAGCAAACCAACAATTGGGGTTAATTTCTAGAAGGATAGAATATCAGGAAAGATTGAACAGGCTGGGGCTCCTTTCTCCAGAAAAGAGAAGACTGAGGGGTGACCTGATAGAGGTCTTTAAGATTATGTAAGGGTTCGATAGAATAGAAGTCGAGAAATGTTTCCACTTGTGGGAGAGTCCAAAACTAGAGGCCATCAATATAAGATAATCACTAATAAATCCAATAGGGAATTCAGGAGAAACTTCTTCATCCAGAGAGTGGTGAGAATGTGGAACTCGCTCCCACAAGGAGTAGTTGAGGCGAATAACATAGATACATTTAAGGGGAAGCTAGATAAACATGAGGGAGAAAGGAAAAGAAGGATATGGTGACAGGGTGAGATGAAATAGGGAGGGAGGAGGCTTGTGTGGAGCATTAACACCGGCACAGACCAGTTGGGCAGAATGGCCTGTTTCTGTGCTATTCAATCTATGTAATTCTATGTAAAATATAATGACAAAACAAATCTACTTTAAATTAATGCAAATTATGTTTTCAGTATCTGAGTGGTAAAAAATGAAGATTGGATAGTTAGAAATAGTTACAGGGCAAGAATCTATTTTAGGGACTCAGGTGACAGCGTACACAACAAGAATGATGTTCAGGCCCTTAGGATCTGCCATCAGAACGTGGAGATTTGTTTTCAGGCAGGATGTTCCTTTCCTGATGCATTTTTTAAGTCCCATGGATGTCACGAGAACTGAGAGGGTACAGTGATCAGGAAAGATTGATGTGGAGAATAGGCTGGGGTTCTTATCTCTGGGTAAGAGGAGACCTGCGAGGGGGTTCAGTAAGGTGGATGTGGAGAAACTGTTTCCACTTGAGGGTGAATCCAGAACAAGGGGCCATAAATACAATGTGGTTGATTCTTAATTGCCCTCTGAAATGGCCTAGCAAGCCACTCAGTTGTACAATCTCACTTTTAAAAAAAAAAGGTCAAAATCAGAATAAAACTGGATGGACCACCCGACATCGGACCACGAGGCACCGGACACGACAAAAGCAAACCAAGCCCAGTCAACTCTGCAAAGTTCTCCTCACTAACATCTGGGGACTTGTGCCAAAATTGGGAGAGCTGTCCCACAGACTAGTCAAGCAACAGTCTGACATAGCCATACTCACAGAATCATACCTTTTCAGCCAACATCCCAAATTCTCCCATCATCGTCTCTGGGTGTGTGACATACCGGCAGGACAGACCCACCAGAGGTACAGTGATATACAGTCGGGAGGGAGTGACCCTGGGAGTCCTCAACATTGACTCTGGACCCCATGAAATCTCATGGCATCAGGTCAAACATGGGCAAGGAAACCTCCTGCTGATTACCACCTCCCGTCCTCCCTCAGCTGATGAATCAGTCCTCCTCCATGTTGAGCACCACTTTGAGGAAGCACTGAGGGTAGCAAGGGCACAGAATGTACTCTGGGTGGGGGACTTCAATGTCCATCACCAAGAGTGGCTCGGTAGCACCACTACTGACCGAGCTGGCCAAGTCCTGAAGGACATAGCTGCTAGACTGGGCCTGCGGCAGGTGGTGAGCGAACCAACATGAGAGAAAAACCGACTTGACCTCGTCCTCACCAATCTACCTGTTGCAGGTGCATCTGTCCATGACAGTATTGGTAGGAGTGGCCACCGCACAGTCCTCGTGGAGACGATGTCCCGTCTTCGCACTGAGGACACCATCCAACGTGTTGTGTGGCACTATCACCGTGCTAAATGAGATAGATTCAGAACAGATCTAGCAGCTCAAAACTGGGCATCCATGAGGCGCTGTGGGCCATCAGCAGCAGCAGAATTGTATTCCAGCACAATCTGTGACCTCATGGCCTGGCATGTTCCTCACTCTACCATTACCAACAAGCCAGGGGATCATCGCTGGTTCAATGAGGAGTGTAGAAGAGCATGCCAGGAGCAGCACCAGGCGTACCTAAAAATGAGGTGCCAACCTGGTGAAGCTACAACTCAGGACTACATGCATGCTAAACAGCGAAGCAACATGCTATAGACAGAGCTAAGCGATTCCACAACCAACGGATCAGATCAAAGCTCTGCAGTCCTGCCACATCCAGTCGTGAATGGTGGTGGACAATTAAACAACTAACGGGAGGAGGAGGCTCTGCAAACATCCCCATCCTCAATGATGGCGGAGTCCGGCACGTGAGTGCAAAAGACAAGGCTGAAGCATTTGCAACCATCTTCAGCCAGAAGTGTCGAGTGGATGATCCATCTTGGCCTCCTCCTGATATCCCCACCATCACAGAAGCCAGTCTTCAGCCAATTCGATTCACTCCACGTGATATCAAGAAACCTGAGTGCACTGGATACAGCAAAGGCTATGGGCCCCGACAACATCCCGGCTGTAGTGCTGAAGACTTGTGCTCCAGAACTAGCCGCGCCTCTAACCAAACTGTTCCAGTACAGCTACAACACTGGCATCCACCCGACAATGTGGAAAATTGCCCAGGTATGTCCTGTCCACAAAAAGAAGGACAAATCCAATTTGGCCAATTACCGCCCCATCAGTCTACTCTCAATCATCAGCAAAGTGATGGAAGGTGTTGTCGACAGTGCTATCAAGCGGCACTTGCTCACCAATAACCTGCTCACCGATGCTCAGTTTGGGTTCTGCCAGGACCGCTCGGCTCCAGACCTCATTACAGCCTTGGTCCAAACATGGACAAAAGAGCTGAATTCCAGAGGTGAGGTGAGAGTGACTGCCTTTGACATCAAGGCAGCATTTGACCGAGTGTGGCACCAAGGAGCCCTAGTAAAATTGAAGTCAATGGGAATCAGGGGGAAAACTTTCCAGTGGCTGGAGTCATACCTAGCACAAAGGAAGATGGTAGTGGTTGTTGGAGGCCAATCATCTCAGGCCCAGGACATTGCTGCAGGAGTTCCTCAGGGCAGTGTCCTCGGCTCAACCATCTTCAGCTGCTTCATCAATGACCTTCCCTCTATCATAAAGTCAGAAATGGGGATGTTCGCTGATGATTGCACAGTGTCCAGTTCCATTCACAACCCCTCAAATAATGAAGCAGTCCGAGCCCGCATGCAGCAAGACCTGGACAACATCCAGGCTTAGGCTGATAAGTGGCAAGTGACATTCGTGCTGGACAAGTGCCAGGCAATGACCATCTCCAACAAGAGAGAGTCTAACCACCTCCCCTTGATATTCAACGGCATTACCATCGCCGAATCCCCCACCATCAACATCCTGGGGGTCATCATTGACCAGAAACTTAACTGGACCAGCCACATAAATACTGTGACTACAAGAGTAGGTCAGAGGCTGGTTATTCTGCGGCGAGTGACTCACCTCCTGACTCCCCAAAGCCTTTCCATCATCTACAAGGCACAAGTCAGGAGTGTGATGGAGTTATCTCCACTAGCCTGGATGAGTGCAGCTCCAACAACACTCAAGAAGCTCGACACCATCCAGGACAAAGCAGCTCGCTTGATTGGCACCCCATCCACCACCCTAAACATTCACTCCCTTCACCACCGGCGCACAGTGGCTGCAGTGTGTACCATCCACAGGATGCACTGCAGCAACTCGCCAAGGCTTCTTCGACAGCACCTCCCAAACCCACGACCTCCACCACATGGGAACAACACTACCTGCACATTCCCCTCCAAGTTACACACCATCCCGACTTGGAAATATATCGCCATTCCTTCATCGTCGCTGGGTCAAAATCCTGGAACTCCCTTCCTAACAGCACTGTGGGAGAACCTTCACCACACAGACTGCAGCGGTTCAAGAAGGCGGCTCACCACCACCTTCTCAAGGGCAATTCGGGATGGGCAATAAATGATGACCTTGCCAGTGATGCCCACATTCCATGAACGAATAAAAAAAAAAGGTCGTCGCTGACAGATTCAGTAAAGAATTTAGCAGGAATTTCTTTACACAGAAGGTGGTGAGAATGTGGATCGCGCTGCTTCATGGAGTGGTTGAAGCAGAGAGCATTGATGCATTTAAGGGGAGGCTTGATGCATACATGAGGGAAAAGGGATTGGACGGCAGGGTGGGAAGAGGCTCGTGTGGAGTATAAACACCAACACAGAATAGTTGGGCCGAATGGCCAGTTTGTGTGCTGTAGATTCGATATAAAAAGCAGGAAGTGTGAGTTGATGACCTCGCTACTTTACTCAACCTGGCTTAAGAGTTGAGGTTTGTGTATTAATGTTTATTGGTATTAATTACTTTAATGTTCCCTTAATTAAACAACTCCTGACTGGTTTAGTATCCAAACTAGATTATATTTTACAAATAACTTTGGAAAGAACAACTAAAAATGACTTTATTGTAGAGACAGGTGTGTATACATGATACCTGGACATAATTTTCCCAGATACTCTGCATTGTCTTGGAGTAAAAACTTGTTTTGCATCAGATTTTAAATTAAAACATCTGATGCATTGTCGTGCTGCATGGAGCTGTATGAATTGAGGCAGAAGCTATGCTGATGCAAGGGAGAGAGCTGTGGTGAGGGCAGGGTTCAGGTTGCAGAGACATGAACACATAATCCAAGCTGATATTTCATGGAGGTGCTGTCTTTCGGATGAGACGTTCAACTGAGGCCCCATCTGCGCTCTCAGGTGGATGTAAAAGATCCCATGGCACTATCCAAAAAAGAGCAGGGGAGTTCTCCACGGTGTCCTGGCTAATATTTATCCATTAACTAACATCACTAAAACAGATTATCTGGTCATTATCACATTGCTGTTTGTGGGATCTCGCTGTGCAAAAGTTGGCTGCCATGTTTCCCTACATCACGACAATGACTACACTTCAAAAGTATGTCATTGGCTGTGAAGCACTTTGGGACGTCCTGAGGTCATGAAAATAAATGCAAGTTCTTTCTATCCAGTGCAAGAATTTGGAAAGATGTTTGTATGAAATCTCCCAGAGAAGTATTTTTTTGCTTGATTCCTGGAAAATAAATAAATAATACTTTCCCTATCGGCTTCTGTTAGATCGATATTGATCAGCTCAGTGGTAACATTCACCTCTTTAGTCAGAAGGTTGTGGGTTCAAGCCCCATTCCAAGGATTTAGGATTTAGGGATAATCTAGGTTGACCCTTCAGCGTAAATAAACATGAACCAAAAATGGGCAACCACCAACATTAATAACAAAATTCATATTCACTTTGTAATCATTTCCATTGCAATCCTTAGAAGATGTTGGTGACATGTAAGTAGATCATAACTTTCACAGTGTTTATCGAATGGTCTTATCTGCTGTTGTTGGGCTTATGCAACCAGCAACATTCTGGATTCCATTTCCCTCAGTCAAACCTTGTGTTTACACAGTGTAATGGAACCTGCTCCCTCCAGCTCGTTACTAGCAGTTCAACAACAAATGGATGGGTCAGTGACCCAGATTCAGGGTAGGTTGTTTTGAAATTAACTGATTATGAAACATGGGTGCTTACATTGCTTGATAGCCGCTTTTTATTAACAGTGGCACAGACTGTGATTGAGGACAACAGCTGGCAGTCAATATCTTCTTCCCAGAACTGTAGTGGCTTCTAATGTTGTGCTTAAATTACAGCCAGTTCTCAGTCTCACTTTAAATGTCACTTCAGCATATTCTAAACTGGAGAGTGATAAGCAGCTCTGCACCAATTACTTTCAATACCAGTGAGAAAAGGTACTTTGGATATCTTTTAACGACTAATTTAATTGAGTGTGAGTTAGTCAAACTGATACAAATGATAAAACTTTAATGAATATAATGTTCATTCTGACACAAGCTACAATTTTAAACCCATGTTTCATAATCAGTTAATTTCAAAACAACCTGCACTGAATCTGGGTCACTGACCCATCCATTTGTTGTTGAACTGCTAGTAACGAGCTGGAGGGAGCAGGTTCCATTACACTGTGTAAACACAAGGTTTGACTGAGGGAAATGGAATCCAGAATGTTGCTGTTTTTAAATGCAGTGTTTTCACTGCAGACTATGGGGAAAGATATCTCCGTATAATACTACAACATTATTGGTTGCTCTGCCTATCTCTCTCACAGAAAGCTCCCCTGAGCATTTCTCTCACTGCTGTGGTGATGTATCAAATCCCATTGCAAAACTCTGTCACTCCAGTTCTGGCCTGGAGGAAAGTACACCTCTCATTGTGATTCTTTAACTGGAATACTGCACGAGTGTTTCACCTTTAACTTATTTTGACCATTTCTCCTCACTTTATGTTCACCTTTTGTTTTGGATGGTGGGAATGCTCAAAGTGCTAAATGCAGAAAAATTGTTTTTCTCCTGATGTTCCTCCACTCTACTCATGTGGATCTTTTGGCTAAGGTTACTAAACAACAACAACTTGCATTTATATATCTCCTTTAATGTAATAAAACACCCCAAGGCGCTTCACAGGAGCAATTATGGACCAAAATTTGACACCGAGCCACATAAGGAGATACTAGGACAAGTGACCAAAAGCTTGGACAAAGAGGTTGGTTTTAAGGAGGGTTTTAAGGAGGGTCTTAAAGGAGGAGAGAGAGGTGGAGAGGTGTAGGGAGAGAATTCCAGCACTTATGGCCCAGGCAACATAAGAAGAGTGAGATTTTTTTGTTAATGTAACAAGATCAGGATCATTAGAAACATTAATCCCCCTGTTCCATCTGAACAGGTCCAAAGGGGAAAATGGTACCAAGTCTGCAAATTGATTTTCTAGTGCAAGTCTAATAACTGGCAAAAAAGTCAGTGGGGAAATGAGGAGAAATGTTTTTACTCTGAGTTATGATGATCTGGAATGCGCTGCCTGAAAGGGCGGTGGAAGCTGATTCAATTGTAACTTTCAAAAGGGATTTGGATAAATACTTGAAAAGGAAGAATTTGCAGGGCTATGGGGAAAGAGCAGAGGAATGGGATTAATTGGATAGCTTTTTCAAAGAGCCAGCACAGGCACGATGGGCCAAATGACCTCCTTCTGTGCTGTATCATTCTATGATTCTATTTGGACACCTGGAGGTGTTGATGAGAAGCCTGTTTGTTTTCTGCAAGGTCAACATTTATTGAGGACATTAAAAAACTCGATTCAGTTCCTGCGCTAATATTCTTTCTTCAGATTTCCTGGGACCAGTCAGCAGAAGCCATACATAACTGGATCCGTGGCCATGATAAGGTACCTGGAGCCTGGACAATCATTGATGGACAGGTACTTGGAACATTCATCTTTATAAGTGTTTTTAGCTTAAAGCCTGTAATGTGCAGCACAGAGTAACCGTGTGGTTTTTTTTTACAGCTTGTTAGAGTGCAGTAAAAGCAATTCTGCAGTAATATGGCTCGAATCTGGGCTACAGTATATTGTAGACAGATACCAGGCCTGTCACTGAAATAGACTCTTTTGAGTGGTTGAATGAATGCCCTCTGACGGGATTGGTTGACTGCCCTCTGACGGGATTGGATGAATGAATGCCCTCTGATGGGATTGGATGAATGAATGCCCTCTGATGGGATTGGATGAATGAATGCCCTCTGATGGGATTGGATGAATGAATGCCCTCTGATGGGATTGGATGAATGAATGCCCTCTGATGGGATTGGATGAATGAATGCCCTCTGATGGGATTGGATGAATGAATGCCCTCTGATGGGATTGGATGACTGAATGCCCTCTGATGGGATTGGATGAATGAATGCCCTCTGATGGGATTGGATGACTGAATGCCCTCTGATGGGATTGGATGACTGAATGCCCTCTGATGGGATTGGATGAATGAATGCCCTCTGATGTGATTGGATGAATGAATGCCCTCTGATGTGATTGGATGAATGAATGCCCTCTGATGTGATTGGATGAATGAATGCCCTCTGATGTGATTGGATGAATGAATGCCCTCTGATGTGATTGGATGAATGAATGCCCTCTGATGTGATTGGATGAATGAATGCCCTCTGATGTGATTGGATGAATGAATGCCCTCTGATGGGATTGGATGAATGAATGCCCTCTGATGTGATTGGATGAATGAATGCCCTCTGATGGGATTGGATGAATGCATTTTATCATCTATAATAAACTGGGGTACCCTTTTTCAATTATTTTTATATTACTGTTAAATAAATCACACCGTTCAACTGATTTGATCTCACACAAAATTAGTGACCAGTTGGTGCAACAGCTTCTCATCCTCCATAAGCACGATGGAATTGGCTATAGCGGTCTGTGGATTTGGGGCCTAACTTTGATACACTCTTGTGCAATGTGTAATCCCATCACCCTTGAGAGGGAGGGATAGTGGTGTTGGGCCTGATGTTAGGAATGTGTGACTTGGAGGGGAACGTGCAGGTGGTGTTGTTCCCATGTGCCTGCTGCCCTTGTCCTTCTAGGTGGTAGAGGTCGCGGGTTTGGGAGGTGTGTCCTGTGGATGGTGCACACTGCAGCCACTGTGCGCCGGTGGTGAAGGGAGTGAATGTTTAGGGTGGTGGATGGGGTGCCAATCAAGCGGGCTGCTTTGTCCTGGATGGTGTCGAGCTTCTCGAGTATTGTTGGAGCTGCACTCATCCAGGCAAGTGGAGAGTATTCCATCACACTCCTGACTTGTGCCTTGTAGATGGTGGAAAGGCTTTGGGGAGTCAGAAAATGAATCACTCGCCCCAGAATACCCAGCCTCTGACCTGCTCTTGTAGCACAGTATTTTTGTGGCTGGTCCAGTTAAGTTTCTGGTCAATGGTGACCCCCAGGATGTTGATGGTGGGGGATTTGGCGATGGTAATGCCGTTGAATGTCAATGGGAGGTGGTTAGACTCTCTCTTGTTGGAGATGGTCATTGCCTGGCACTTGTCTGGCACGAATGTTACTTGCCACTTATGAGCCCAAGCCTGGATGTTGTTCTGGTCTTGCTGCATGCTGGCACGGATTGCTTCATTATTTGAGGGGTTGAGAATGGAACTGAACTGGAACTGTGCAATCATCAGCGAACATCCCCATTTCTGACCTTATGATGGAGGGAAGGTCATTGATGAAGCAGCTGAAGATGGTTGGGCCGAGGACACTACCCTGAGGAACTCCTGCAGCAATGTCCTGGGGCTGAGATGATTGGCCTCCAACAACCATTGTTTCACATTAGAAAAGATACAAGAGGCACTCTGAAACCATGAACACTGGCAAATTACAGACAGTGGACAGCCTTCAATGCACCAGGCCCTATTTACTTAGTGTATTTTACACCTTAACACATGGGACACCGGCCCCTGTAAAGTTTTTCACGGAGGATGTCACCAGTGCCTAATTACAACGGGCTGATTGCAATTATATTTTCCCGTGTCTAATGACCATGAAATGTAAGGCGTATGTTTTAAGACAATTTCAGGAAAGATTTGAGAAAATCATGAGTATAGAGAGAGCTGTGAAACAGAGGGAGGGGACGGAGAGGGAGACCAGGGGAGTATAGAGAGAACTGTGAAACTGAGGGAGGGGACGGAGAGGGAGACCAGGGGAGTATAGAGAGAACTGTGAAACAGAGGGAGGGGACGGAGAGGGAGACCAGGGGAGTGTAGAGAGAGCTGTGAAACTGAGGGAGGGGACGGAGAGGGAGACCCGGGGAGTGTAGAGAGAGCTGTGAAACTGAGGGAGGGGACGGAGAGGGAGACCCGGGGAGTGTAGAGAGCTGTGAAACAGAGGGAGGGGACGGAGAGGGAGACCCGGGGAGTGTAGAGAGAGCTGTGAAACAGAGGGAGGGGACGGAGAGGGAGACCCGGGGAGTGTAGAGAGAGCTGTGAAACAGAGGGAGGGGACGGAGAGGGAGACCAGGGGAGTGTAGAGAGAGCTGTGAAACAGAGGGAGGGGACGGAGAGGGAGACCAGGGGAGTGTAGAGAGAGCTGTGAAACAGAGGGAGGGGACGGAGAGGGAGACCAGGGGAGTGTAGAGAGAGCTGTGAAACAGAGGGAGGGGACGGAGAGGGAGACCCGGGGAGTGTAGAGAGAGCTGTGAAACTGAGGGAGGGGACGGAGAGGGAGACCCGGGGAGTGTAGAGAGCTGTGAAACTGAGGGAGGGGATGGAGAGGGAGACCAGGGGAGTGTAGAGAGCTGTGAAACTGAGGGAGGGGACGGAGAGGGAGACCCGGGGAGTGTAGAGAGCTGTGAAACTGAGGGAGGGGATGGAGAGGGAGACCCGGGGAGTGTGGAGAGAGCTGTGAAACTGAGGGAGGGGATGGAGAGGGAGACCCGGGGAGTGTAGAGAGAGCTGTGAAACTGAGGGAGGGGACGGAGAGGGAGACCCGGGGAGTGTAGAGAGAGCTGTGAAACTGAGGGAGGGGACGGAGAGAGAGACCAGGGGAGTGTAGAGAGAGCTGTGAAACAGAGGGAGGGGACGGAGAGGGAGACCAGGGGAGTGTAGAGAGAGCTGTGAAACAGAGGGAGGGGACGGAGAGGGAGACCAGGGGAGTATAGAGAAAGCTGTGAAACAGAGGGAGGGGACGGAGAGGGAGACCCGGGGAGTGTAGAGAGAGCTGTGAAACTGAGGGAGGGGACGGAGAGGGAGACCCGGGGAGTGTAGAGAGCTGTGAAACTGAGGGAGGGGATGGAGAGGGAGACCAGGGGAGTGTAGAGAGCTGTGAAACTGAGGGAGGGGACGGAGAGGGAGACCCGGGGAGTGTAGAGAGAGTTGTGAAACTGAGGGAGGGGACGGAGAGGGAGACCCGGGGAGTGTAGAGAGAGCTGTGAAACTGAGGGAGGGGACGGAGAGGGAGACCCGGGGAGTGTAGAGAGAACTGTGAAACTGAGGGAGGGGATGGAGAGGGAGACCAGTGGAGTGTAGAGAGAGCTGTGAAACTGAGGGGGGGAGTGTAGAGAGAGCTGTGAAACTGAGGGAGGGGACGGAGAGGGAGACCCGGGGAGTGTAGAGAGAGCTGTGAAACTGAGAGAGGGGACGGAGAGGGAGACCCGGGGAGTGTAGAGAGAGCTGTGAAACTGAGGGAGGGGCGGAAGAGCTGAATGAAAAAATCAAGAAGTTGTCAAAAAGTGAGGTCACAGTGCAAGGAGTAGCACCGATGGTAAGTCAATCACAATTTAGTTTATTGATTAATGTTGTTAGTGGTTATTCTTATTGGTGGTTAGTGCCTTTAAAAAGGGAGTGAGGGATATACTGAGTAATTACTGGCCAGTCAGTCTAACCTCGATGGTGGACAAATTATTGGAATCAATTCTGAGGGATCGGATCAATCGAAAGGCACAGAGTGATCCAGGAAAGTCGATTTGTTAAGGGAAGGTCGTGTCTGACTAACTGGATTGAATTTTTTGAGGCGGCAACAAGGAGGGTCGATGAGGGTAGTGCGTTTGATGTAAGTGTACAAGGCTTTTGACAAGGTCCCACATGGCAGACTGGTCAAAAAAGTAAAAGCCCTTGGGATCCAAGGGAAAGTGGCACGTTGGATCCAAAATTAGTTCAGTGGCAGGAAGCAAAGGGTAATGGTTGACGTTTTTGTGACTGGAAGGCTGTTTCCAGTGGGGTTCCTCAGGGCTCAGTACTTGGTCCATTGCTTTTTGTGGTATATATTAATGATTTGGACTTAAATGTAGAGGGCATGATTAAAAAGTTTGCAGATGATACAAAAATTGGCTGTGTGGTTGATAGTGAGGAGGAAAGCTGTGGACTGCAGGAAGATACCAATGGACTGGTCAGGTGGGCAGAAAAGTGGCAAATGGAATTCAATCCAGAGAAGTGTGAGGTAATGCATTTGGGGAGAGCAAACAAGGCAAAGGAATACACAATAAATGGGAGGATACTGAGAGCTGTAGAGGAAGTGAGGGACCTTGCAGTGCATGTCCACAGATCCCTGAAGGTAACAGGACAGGTAGGTAAGGTGGTTAAGAAGGCATATGGAATACTTTCCTTTATTAGTTGAGGCATAGAATATAAGAGCAGGGAGGTTATGCTGGAACTGTATAAAACACTGGTTAGGCCACAGCTTGAGTACTCTGTACAGTTCTGGTCACCACATTACAGGAAGGATGTAATTGCACTAGAGAGGGTACAGAGGAGATTTACGAGGATGTTGCCAGGACTGGAGAATTTTAGCTCTGAGGAAAGATTGGATCGGCTGGGGTTGTTCTCTTTGGAACAGAGGAGGCTGAGGGGTGATTTAATTGAGGTGTATAAAATTATGAGGGGCCCAGATAGAGTGGATAGGAAGGACCTATTTCCCTTAGCAGAGAGGTCAATAACCAGGGGGCATTAATTTAACCTGATTGGTAGAAGGATTAGAGGGGAGTTGAGGAAAAATGTTTTCACCCAGAGGGTGGTGGGGGTCTGGAACTCACTGCCTGAAGGGTGGTAGAGGCAGAAACCCTCAACTCATTTAAAAAGTACCTGGATGTGCACCTGAAGTGCCGTAACCTACAGGGATACGGACCAAGTGCTGGAAAGTGGGATTAGGCTGGGTGGCTCATTTTCAGCCGGCACGGACACAATGGGCCGAATGGCCTCCTTCTGTGCTGTAAATTTTCTATGATTCTATGATTTAGTGATTAGTTAGTGTTTTAGTGTTAGCTAAACAGTAAAGTGCCTTAAAGCTAAAAAAGAACAGTTTAAATAACTATTATCTAACATGGCAGGACAGCTAGGGCCCGACCCATGCTCCAGAACACTTTGTGTATCCTGGAAAACCACGTGTGCAGGAAGTGCCGCCAACTGCTCGAGCTCGAGCTCCGAGTTTCTGAGCTTGACGGGCGGCTGGCGTCGCTACGGTGCATACGGGAAGCTGAGAGTTTAGTGGGTCGTACCTTTCAGGAGGTGGTCACCCCGCAGCTACGAGAGCTTAGGCGGACAGGGAGTGCCACCAGACAGACTAGGAGGAACAGGCAGGCAGTGCAGGAGTCCCCTAACCGTATTCAGTGTTGACACCTCGGGGGAGTGCAGTCAGGAGCAAATCCACGGCACCGTGGAGGATTCAGCTGCACGGGGGGGGTAAAAGAAATGCAGTTGTAATGGGGGATTCGATAGTTGGGGGGCTCGACGGGCGTTTCTACAACCACCAACATGAGTCCCACATGGTGCGTTGCCTCCCTGGTGCCAGGGTAAAAGACATCACGGTGCAGAATATTTTGAGGAGGGAAGGGGAACAGCCAGAAGTCGTGGTCCATGTGGGAACCAGTGACATAGAAAGGAAAAGGGTCGAGGTCCTGCAGTCAGAGTTTCAGGAGCAAGGGAGGAAGTTAAAAAGCAGGACCTCAAAGGTAATAATCACTGGATTACTCCCAGTGCCACGTGCGAGTAAGTATAGGAATAGTAGGATAAGACAGGTAAATGTGCGGCTGGAGCAATGGTGCAGAGGGAGGGCTTCAGATTCCTGGGGCATTGGAACCAGTCCTGGGGCAGGAGGGATCTGTTCAAGATGGACGGGTTGCAGCTCAATAGAGTTGGGACCAATGTCCTCACGGGGAGGTTCACTAGTGCTGTTGGGGAGGATTTAAACTAATTTGGCAGGGGGATGGGTACTAGCATGAAACATTAGAGAGGAGAAACAAGGTGCACAGAGGACTGGGAGGGACAAATATCACCAGAGTAAAGAATAGTTCAGAAATAGGAGAGATCAGACACGGGGCAAATGCAAGGCAATCTAAGATGAGATTGGAGTGCATGTGTGTAAATATACGGAGCGTGGTGAATAAGGCTGGTGAACTGCAGGTTCAAGTCGCCACATGGGACTATGATATAGTGGCAATAACAGAGACCTGGCTCAAAAAAGGGGAGGATTGGATACTTAATATTCCTGGCTACAGGGTATTCAGGAAAGATAAGGAAGGAAAGAAAGGGAGAGCAGTATTGATCAAAGAAACTATTATAGCATTGGAAAGGGATGATGTAGTTGAGGGGTCAAAGACAGAATCTATTTGGTTAGAATTAAGGAACAATAGAGGAGCTATTACACTACTGGGTGTATACCATAGGCTACCAAATAGTAGGAAGGAGATAGAGGAGCAAATTTGCAGGCAAATTACAGAAAGATGCAAGAACTATAGAGTAGTGATAATGGGGAACTTCAATTATCCCAATATAGACTGGGATAGTAACAGTGTTAAGGGCAAAGAGGGGGAGGAATTCCTGAAATGTGTACAGGAGAACTTTTTTGAACAGTGTGTTTCCAGCCCACGAGGAAGGAAGTGATGCCGGATCTAGTTCTGGGGAATGAAGTGGAACAATTGGAGCATGTTTCAGTGGGGGAGCATTTGGGGAACAGTGATCATAATATCATTAGGTTTAGAATAGTTATGGAAAAGGACAAGGAACAATCAAATATGAAAATACTTAACTGGAGGAGGGCAAATTTCAGTGAGTTAAAAAGTGATCTTGCCCAGGTGGAGTGGAATTGAAAATTGGTGGGCAAAACAGTAATTGAACAATGGGAGGCGTTCAAGGGGGAGATGGTTCGGGTACAGAGTAGACACATTCCCACGAGGGGGAAAGGAAGGGCATCCAAAGCTAGAGCTCCCTGGATGACTGAAGATACAGAAATTAAAATGAAACAGAAAAAGGAGGCTTATGATAAATGTAAAGTTCATCATAAAGTAGGGAACCAGACTAAATACAGAACGTACAGGGGAGATCTAAAAAAGGGAATAAGAGGGGCAAAGAGAGAGTATGAGAATAGATTAGCGGCTAACATAAAAGGGAACCCAAAAGTCTTTTATAAACATATAAATAGTAAAAGAGTAGTCAAAGGAATGGTGGGACCAATTAAGGTCAAAAAGGAGATCATCTTGTGGAGGCAGAGGGTTGGCTGAGGTACTAAATGAATACTTTGCATCGGTCTTCACTAGAGAAGAGGATGCTGCCAATGAAACAGTAGTAAACAATTTTACAACACCAAGTTATAGTCCAGCAATTTTATTTTAAATTCACAAGCTTTCGGAGATTTTCTCCTTCCTCAGGCAAATGTTTCAAGATCTCCTTGAAGCCTACGCATTTATACATATTGAACAATAATACATGGTGTTTACAGACTGCCCCTGCAACTGCCCGTTGCCAAGGCAATCACCGTGTTCAGACAGAGAGGTGTTACCTGCAGAACCTCCGAATACACATTCAACAAAAAAACAAACAGGGAAAAAAAACAGAGAAAAAAAAAACACAGAGAGAGGCAGAAACATCCGGAAGGCAGAGAGAGCCAGCAAATGACCCATTATATTAAAAACAGATAACATTTGTTCGCTAGTGGGGTAACGTGTAGCGTGACATGAACCCAAGATCCCGGTTGAGGCCGTCCTCATGGGTGCGGAACTTGGCTATCAATTTCTGCTCGACGATTTTGCGTTGTCGTGTGTCTCGAAGGCCGCCTTGGAGTACGCTTACCCGAAGGTCGGTGGATGAATGTCCATGACTGCTGAAGTGTTCCCCGACTGGGAGGGAACCCTCCTGTTTGGCGATTGTTGCGCGGTGTCCGTTCATCCGTTGTCGCAGCGTCTGCATGGTCTCGCCAATGTACCATGCTCTGGGGCATCCTTTCCTGCAACGTATGAGGTAGACAACGTTGGCTGAGTCACAGGAGTATGAACCATGCACCTGGTGGGTGGTGTCATCTCGTGTGATGGTGGTATCTGTGTCGATGATCTGGCATGTCTTGCAGAGGTTACCGTGGCAGGGTTGTGTGGCGTCGTGGACGCTGTTCTCTTGAAAGCTAGGTAGTTTGCTGCGAACGATGGTCTGTTTGAGGTTGGGTGGCTGTTTAAAGGCGAGTAGTGGAGGTGTGGGGATGGCCATAGCGAGGTGTTTGTCCTCATTGATGACATGTTGAAGGCTGCGGAGAACATGGCGTAGTTTCTCCGCTCCGGGGAAGTACTGGACGACAAAGGGTACTCTGTTGGTTGCGTCCCGTGTTAGTCTCCTGAGGAGGTCTATGCGATTTTTTGCTGTGGCCCGTCGGAACTGTCGATCGATGAGTCGAGCGTCATATCCCGTTCTTACTAGGGCGTCTTTCAGCGTCTGTAGGTGTCCATCGCGTTCCTCCTCGTCTGAGCAGACCCTGTGTATTCGCAGGGCCTGTCCATAGGGGATGGCCTCTTTGACGTGGTTAGGGTGGAAGCTGGAAAAGTGGAGCATCGTGAGGTTGTCCGTGGGCTTGCGGTAGAGTGAGGTGCTGAGGTGCCCGTCTTTGATGGAGATTCGTGTGTCCAAGAAAGAAACTGATTCTGAGGAGTAGTCCATGGTGAGCTTGATGGTGGGATGGAACTTGTTGATGTTATCGTGTAGTCTCTTTAGTGATTCCTTGCCGTGGGTCCATAGAAAGAAAATGTCGTCGATGTATCTGGTGTATAGTGTTGGTTGGAGGTCTTGTGCAGTGAAGAAGTCCTGCTCGAACTTGTGCATGAAAATGTTGGCGTATTGGGGTGCGAATTTGGTCCCCATGGCTGTTCCGTGTGTTTGGGTAAAGAACTGGTTATCGAAGGTGAAGACATTGTGATCCAGGATGAAGCGGATGAGTTGTAGGATGGCTTCCGGAGATTGGCTGTTGTTGGTGTTGAGTATTGATGCTGTTGCAGCGATGTTGCAGGAAGGAGAAAATCTCCGAAAGCTTGTGAATTTAAAATAAAATTGCTGGACTATAACTTGGTGTTGTAAAATTGTTTACAATTGTCAACCCCAGTCCATCACCGGCATCTCCACACAATGAAACAGTAAAGGAGGAGAGAATAGCAATATTGGATAGGATAAAAATAGATAAAGGAGGTACTTAAAAGATTGGCAGTACTCAAAGTGGAAAAGTCACCTGGTCCGGATGGGATGCATCCTCGGTTACTGAGGGAAGTAAGGGTGGAAATTGTGGAGACTCTGGCCACAATCTTCCAATCCTCCTTAGATATGGGAGTGGTGCCAGAGGACTGGAGGATTGCAAATGTTACACCCCTGTTCAAATAGAAGGAGAGGGCAACTACAGGCCAGCCAGTCTAACGTCGGTGGTGGAGAAAGTTTTAGAGACAATAATCCGGGACAAAATTAATTGGCACTTGGAAAAGTCTGGGCTAATAAATGAAAGTCAGCACAGATTTGTTAAAGGAAAATCATGTTTGACTAACTTGATTGAGTTATTTGATGAAGTATTGGAGAGGGTTGATGAGGGTAGAATGGTCGGTAACCAGAGGACACAGATTTAAGGTGATTGACAAAAGAACCAGCGGTGACATGAGGAAACATTTTCTTAGGTAGCAAGTTGTTATGATCTGGAATGTGCTGCCTGAAAGGCTACCCTCTGGTGGAAACAAATTCAATGGTAACTTTCAAAAGGGAATTGGATAAATACTTGTGGGGGAATTAATTTGTAGGACTATGGGGAAAGAGCAGGGGAATGTAACTAATTGGATAGCTCTTTCAAAGAGCCAGCACAGGCATGATGGGCCAAATGGCCTCCTCCTGTGCTGCACCGACTATGATACTATGGCTGCTAAATCCAAGTGTAATGAGTTAACACTGGACCAAAAAATCAAGCTCATTAATCAGCAGGAGCGTGACAGCCAAAGCCTCCGTGAGTTGGCAAAAACTCTCTGGTGTGGTAAAACTCGAGTTTCCAGCATCCTGAAGCGTGAACATGAGCTTCTTGATGCTGTGGATCCTACTGCTGTCCTGCCAGAAAGCGTCTCTGTTACAGATCTGACCTGTCCACAGTGAATTCCACGGTGTGGGAGTGGTTCCAACGTGCTCGGCCACAATCCATCCCCATCTCCACTGCACTCCTTCAACACAAAGCCCCCCGTCCGGCACACTCAGCCCCCAGGTATCATCGTGTTCAAGGTCTCCAATGAGTGGCTGGAATCATTCTGCACCCATCACTCCATCTCCATCATTCATGAATGATGAATGAATGTCTTTCATTTGTATGAATGGGTAATTGATTGTGCTTATTAATTGCTGATATTATGAAAATAGAAGCACCATTTTAATAAGAGATTTGTTTGCAGGAATATATGAGTATTTACCGAGTAAAAGTCATCAACTGATGGCTGTCTACGTACAACTTGGCTAAAACTACATACAGTACAATAACCATTTGGAAAATATTGCAACAAATGGACAGCTGATACCAATCACTTAGGTTTCGTAATTCACAGGTTTCACTCTATATTAAGAGAAAGAGGGGGGCCCAGGGTAATGTGGGCCCTTAATGACAGACACAGGTGATATTGTAATTGGAAATCAGGAAATGTCAGACTTACTAAATAATTACTTTGTATTGGTCTTCACAGTAGAGGAAGAGGATAAAATACCAGAGATACGACGAAAAATACAAATAAATCAAGGGGAGGAACTTATTAGATTCAATATAAGTTTAAAAAAATGGTAATGGAGAAAATAGTGAGACTGAAGATCGACAAATCTCCAGGACCCGATGGTGTCCACCCCAGAGTATTTAAAGAAATAGGTGAGGAAATTGTAGATACTCCGGTCATGATCGTCCAAAACTCTCCCGATTCAGGAATTGTCCCCTTGGATTGGAAAACTGCCAATGTCATACCACTATTTAAGATGGGTGGGAGAGATAAACCAGGAAATTATAGACCTATGAGTGTAATCTCTGTTGTGGGGAAGTTTCTAGAATCTGTCATTAGGGACAGAGTGACTGAACACTTGGACCAACATGAACTGATCAGAGAGAGAGTCAGAATGGATTTGTAAACAGTAAGTCATGTCTAATGAACCTAATTAATCAGATTATTTTCTTAATAGTGAGAAACTAGGAACTGTGGTGGAACAGAGAGATTTTGGGTCCATGTTTTTTTTTATTCATTCATTATTGTTCATCCCTAATTGCCCTTGAGAAGGTGGTAGTGAGCTGCCTTCTTGAATTGAGTGGCTTGCTAAGCCATTTCAGAGGGCAGTTAAGAATCAACCACATTGCTGTGGGTCTGGGGTTACATATAGGCCAGGTAAGGACGGCAGGTTTCTTTCCCTAAAGGGACATTAGCGAACCAGATGGGTTTTCACAACACTGCAGTAGTTTCATGCTCACCATGATACTGATACTAGCTTTTTTATTCCAGATTTAATTTAATTAACTGAATTTAAATTCCCCAGCTGCCATGGCCGGATTTGAACGCACGTCTCCGGATTGTTAGTCCAGGCCTCTAGATTAATAGTCCAGTAATATAACCACTATGCTGCCGTACCCAAGTGTACAGAAATCACTGCTGGATGAGCACTAATTAATGGTTTTCATGGAAAAATGAACTAAATTGTGGAATTTGATCCCAGGACACTGGTAAAATTCCCAGAAACCTATTTAATAAAAATGGAATTTGACCATCACCAAAAACCATATACCCTGGTCACTACAAATTGTGAAGGAGATTGCAAATGCTCCTGTGCATTTTAAAGTATTGAATTAAGAGAATGGTGCATCTAGTAAGATGCTCAATTGTGTCTGGTACTTGAGAAGTAGATGAACATGAAATGATCAACATGGAAACCTTCATCTCCTTGAGAATTATGTGTGTCCAAAGCACTTCATGATATTTGATTCCCAGTCCTACCTGTGGAACATTGCCAATCCATGCTTGGAATATTGGAGAACTCCACTAGCATCTCTGCTGTGGAATATTGTAAACAATTTTACAACACCAAGTTATAGTCCAACAATTTTATTTTAAAATCCACAAGCTTTCGGAGGCTTCCTCCTTCCTCAGGTGAATGTGGAAATTAAATCCTCGAACCTATCACATTTATAAATCACAGAACAATGCCTGGTGATTACAGATAGTCTTTTCAAGGCAACCAAAGTGTTCAGACAGATAGGTGTTACCTACAGGGCCACCGGATATACAAACGGCCAGAACTAAAAAAAACAGATGATGTGGAGATGCCAATTAAAAAAAACAGAGCGAGAGAGGCAGAAACATAGAAACATCCGGAAGGAAAAGACAGCAATTGACCCGTTATATTAAAAACAGATAACATTTGTTCGCTGGTGGGGTAACGTGTAGCGTGACATGAACCCAAGATCCCGGTTGAGGCCGTCCTCATGGGTGCGGAACTTGGCTATCAATTTCTGATCGACGATTTTGCGTTGTCGAGTGTCTCGAAGGCCGCCTTGGAGTACGCTTACCCGAAGGTCGGTGGCTGAATGTCCTTGACTGCTGAAGTGTTCCCTGACTGGGAGGGAACCCTCCTGTCTGGTGATTGTTGCGCGGTGTCCGTTCATCCATTGTCGCAGCGTTTGCGTTTGCCAATGTACCATGCTCTGGGGCATCCTTTCCTGCAACGTATGAGGTAGACAACGTTGGCCGAGTCACAGGAGTATGAACCATGCACCTGGTGGGTGGTGTCCTCTCATGTGATGGTGGTATCTGTGTCGATGATCTGGCATGTCTTGCAGAGGTTACCGTGGCAGGGTTGTGTGGTGTCGTGGACGCTGTTCTCCTGAAAGCTGGGTAATTTGCTGCGAACGATGGTCTGTTTGAGGTTGGGTGGCTGTTTAAAGGCGAGTAGTGGAGGTGTGGGGATGGCCATAGCGAGGTGTTTGTCCTCATTGATGACATGTTGAAGGCTGCGGAGAACATGGCGTAGTTTCTCCGCTCCGGGGAAGTACTGGAGGACGAAGGATACTCTGTTGGTTGCGTCCCGTGTTAGTCTTCTGAGGAGGTCTATGCGATTTTTCGCTGTGGCCCGTCGGAACTGTCGATCGATGAGTCGAGCGTCATATCCCGTTCTTACTAGGGCGTCTTTCAGCATCTGTAGGTGTCCATCGCGTTCCTCCTCGTCTGAGCAGACCCTGTGTATTCGCAGGGCCTGTCCATAGGGGATGGCCTCTTTGACGTGGTTTGGGTGGAAGCTGGAAAAGTGGAGCATCGTGAGGTTGTCTGTGGGCTTGCGGTAGAGTGAGGTGCTGAGGTGCCCATCTTTGATGGAGATTCGTGTGTCCAAGAAAGAAACTGATTCTGAGGAGTAGTCCATGGTGAGCTTGATGGTGGGATGGAACTTGTTAACGTTATCGTGTAGTCTCTTTAGTGATTCTTCGCCGTGGGTCCATAGAAAGAAAATGTCGTCGATGTATCTGGTGTATAGTGTTGGTTGGAGGTCCTGGAATATTGAAAGGGATTGTAGCAGGAATTGGATACAGGTGTGTTCACTACCTGCTCCATCAGTGATGATCCATGGCTCCGTCAGGATTGTCAGAGGCTGGAACACCAGCAGGACATGTCAGGATGTCCTCAGGCCACACGCGTTTGTAGAATGTTATGTCAATTGTTGACCGTACACTGTTAGTTTGCCACCAGGTGGCAGATCAAACCGAGATCAAATCAGGAAACCTGAGTCAGGTGATCACAATTGCTGAGAATACATTATACAATATATTACAAAGGGCAGTGTCTGATTGCTGTTGAGTTTTCTAATCTAAAGAATGGTAAGTGTTAATTTTTTGCATAGTCGAGGGATTCGTTGGTTTCTACAGTATACCAGTAAGCGTTGTGCACTGTTTCTTGCCCATTTCAGGCAGTCACTTTGTATGGTTCATCCATGTATAAAGGTGCGATACCATCAGGCCAGCCATTGGAGGTGAGTGGTGCCAGCAAGCCTGGCCTGGTAACCAACGATGGACTGCTGCTCTTCGGCAATGATGGAAATATGGTAAGACTCTGTTACACTGACCTATTGTAATCATGAGATGGGTGTTTCTTAATCTAAGACTTCTGAAATTCTGCTGAGCCCTGTGGAGATGTAATTGCTTTCTCCAAATCAACTCTTACATTAAAAGTAATCACAACCAAGCTTTATGAAAAAGTAAAGAAAGTTTGGTCATGAAATGTAATTGGTTGAGAACTAACGATAGTAACAGGCCAAAGTATTTGTTTCTGAAAGCTTTTTTTAAAGCCGGTTTGTAGGCGTGTAAGGATAGAAATGAGCATCTGGATATTAATGGAGTTCTTATTCACTAAATGAAGCTGCTCCATATCCAAATATCTTTGTACTTTTTCTCAAAGAATTTTATTTTTTCAGTTTTCCCCCCTCCTCTTAAAGTGCTAGTTCAATGGTACAACTCCCTCTATGCTGCACCCACTGCCCATTCTGCACGATTGAACTCAGATAGTGTCAGTGGACTTACGGAGACTCTCAGATCACTGCTGGGTACTGTCCACACAAGCACCTTCCAACAGGAGGGGTGGGATTTGGAGAGCCAGCTTCCCAGCTCTAAGTCTCTGAAATTGATTGTAAAGTGTCTCAACACTGGCCTAGCTGAGTTGGCCTCTTACACAGCAGAGGCCAGGGATCGGAGCTTTTGGTTTACTATGAGTGGCAGTGCATGTAGAAGGCAGCAAAGTCATTCTGTGCTTTTGGTGGAACATCTGTATTTGCAATATTAGATCAGTGATGACCATTGATTTTTGCAGCTGGTGGTTCGAAACCTTCAGTTTGAAGACGGGAAAATGATTCCCGCCTCCAGATATTTCTCTTCTGGTGACACTGTCGCTGTGGAACTGACAGAAGAAGAAAAGAAGATTGCTGAGGATATAAAGGTACAGTGTATTTACTTTTCCAAAATGTGTTTCTCATTGTAGGTGTTTGTTACCTGACCCCCTCTATCTGACAGTCTAGTGCATCCACTGGAACTGTTTGTGACACATTATCATAAGGATGTTCTGCACGACATGCAGAAAAATCCAAATAGTTGTTGGTTGGCACGGTGGAGGGGTAGAGTGGAGGAGGGTTAAACACAGTTGTGTCAAGTGTGGTGAATTAGTGCAAAGTAAATTTAGAACAAAAGTCAAGTTAGCAGGGTGTTCTCCTGGTGTCCTATCCGACATTCACCCCTCAACCAACTGATCATTGGTCTCGTTGCTGTTTATGGGACTTTACAAGATGGCTGCAGTAATTGCCTAAAGAACAGTCACTGCCATTAAACCAGTAGTTCATTGTACGTTTTGATAAATGTTTGGAATAATTCATTAATGTAGTTAATTAGGGTAAAGGTATTCGGGTTATTCGAAATACAATTAGATACCATAGTGACTGAGTTGATATACTCGAGAGATGACCTTCGATTTTTTTTTATTCAAATGTTTATTTTCATTTACTAATTGCTCCCAATTCTAACTTACTTCCTTTACTATGAAAATGCACACCGTAGGGGAGACTTTTGAATGTTTCTAGCTGTAACAAATTTCAGTATAATTCTGTGATCGTGCTTGTGCTTGCTGACCTACATTGGCTCCTGGTCTGGCAACTCCCTGATTTTAAAATTCTCATCCTTGTTTTCAAATCCCTCCATGGCCTCGCCCCTCCCTATCTCTGTAACCCCCTCCAGATCTCTGCGCTCCTCCAATTCTGGCCTGTTGCACATCCCCGATTTTAATCACTCCACCATTGATGGCTATGCCTTCAGCTGCCTGGGCCCTAAGCTCTGGAATTCCCTCCCTAAACCTCTCCGCCTGTCTACCTCTCTCTCCTCCTATAAGACCCTCCTTAAAACCTACCTCTTTGACTAAGCTTTTGGTCACCTGTCTTAATATCACTTTATGTGACTCGGTGTCAAATTTGATAACGCTACTGTGAAGCGCCTTGGAACGTTTTACTACATTAAAGGCACTATATAAATGCAAGTTGTTGTTGCCATGAAAAACCTTTTATAAAACACTGGTTAGGTCTCAGTTAGAGTATTGCGTCCAATTCTGGGCACCACACTTTAGGAAGGATGTCAGGGCGCAGAAGAGATTTACTAGAATGGCACCAGGGATGAGGGACTTCAGTTATGTGGAGAGACTGGAGAAGCTGGGATTGTTCTCCTTAGAGCAGAGAATGTTAAGGTGAGATTTAATAGATGTGTTCAAAATTATGAAGGGTTTTAATAGGATAAATAAGGAGAAACTATTTCCAGGGTCGGTAACCAGAGGACACAGATTTAAGGTAATTGGCAAAAGAACCAGAGGGGAGATAAGAACATAAGAAATAGGCGTAGGAGTAGGCCATACAGCCCCTCGAGCCTGCTTTGAATAAGATCATGGCTGATCTTCGACCTCAACTCCACTTTCCCGCCCGATCCCCATATCCCTGATTCCCCATGAGTCCAAAAATCTATCCATCTCAGCCTTGAATATATTCAATGACTCAACATCCACAGCCCTCTGTGGTAGAGAATTCCAAAGATTCACAACCCATTGAGTGAAGAAATTCCTCCTCATCTCAGTCGAATGGCCGACCCCTTATCCTGCGATTATGCCCCTGTTCTAGTCTCTTCAGCCAGGGGAAACAACCTCTCAGCATCTACCCTGTTCAAGCCGCCTCAGAATCTTATATGTTTCAATGAGATCACCTCTCATTCTTCTAAACTCCAGAGAGTATAGGCCCATTCTATTCATTATCTCTTCATAGGACAACCCTCTCATCCCAGGAATTAATCTAGTGAACCTTCATTGCACTGCCTCTCAGGCAGGTATATCCTTCCTTAGATAAGGAGACCAAAACTCTATGCAGTTCTCCAGGTGAGGTCTCACCAAAGCCCTGTACAACTGTAGTAAGACTTCCTTATTCTTGTACTCCAACCCCCTTGCAATAAAGGCCAACATGCCATTTGCCTTCCTAATTGCTGGCTGTACCTGCATACTAACTTTTTGTGTTTCTTGTGCGAGGACACTGAAGTCTCTCCGAACACCAACATTGAATAGTTTCTTACCATTTAAAAAATATTCTGTTTCTCTATTCTTCCTACCAAAGTGAATAACCTCATATTTCCTCACATTATACTCTATCTGCCACCTTCTTGCCCACTCACTTAACCTGTCTATATCCCTTTGCAGATTCTTTGTGTCCTCCTCACAGCTTACTTTCGGTGGGAGCTTTGTATCGTCAGCAAACTTGGATACATTACACTCGGTCCCTTCATCCAAGTCATTAATATAGATTGTAAATAGCTGAGGCCCAAGCACCGATCCTTGTGGCACCCCACTAGTTACAGCCTGACAACCTGAGAATTTATCCCTACTCTCTGTTTTCTGTCCGTTAACCAATCCCCTATCCATGCTAATATATTACCCCGAACCCCATGAGCCCTTACCTTGTGTAACAATCTTTTATGTTGTGGAGATGCCGGTGATGGACTGGGGTGGACAAATGTAAGGAATCTTACAACACCAGGTTATAGTCCAACAAATTTATTTTAAAATCACAAGCTTTCGGAGATTATGGACTATAACCTGGTGTTGTAAGATTCCTAATCTTTTATGTGGCATCTTATCGAATGCCTTTTGAAAATCCAAATATACTACATCCACTGGTTCCCCTTTATCTACCCTGCTCGTCACATCCTCAAAAGAACTCTAATAAATTTGTCAAACATGATTTCCCTTTCATAAAACCATGTTCACTCTGACTATCATATGATTTTCTAAGTGCCCTGTTATCACTTCCTTATTTATGGATTACAGCATTTTCACGACGACCGACGTCAGGCTAACTGGCCTGTAGTTCCCTGTTTTCTCTTCCTCTCCTTTCTTGAATAGCGGGGTGACATTTGCTACCTTCCAATCCACTGGGACCATTCTAGAATCAAGAGAATTTTGGAAGTTCATAACCAATGCATCCACTATCTCTGCAGCCACCTCTTTTAAAACCCCAGGATGTCGGCCATCAGGTTCAGGGGATTTGACGGCTTTTAGTCCCATTAGTTTGTCCAGTACTTTTTCTCTAGTGATATTAATTGTTTTAAGTTCCTCACTCTCATTTGCCCCTTGGTTCCCCATTATTTTTGGTATAGTTTTTGTTTCTTTTACTGTGAAGACACAAAAATATTTGTTATATACAAAATACTTGTTTTCCGCATCTGCCATTTCCTGATTCCCCATTATAATTTCTCCTGTCTCAGCCTCTAAGGGACCAACATTTACTTTTGCTACTCTCTTCCTTTTTACATACTTGTAGAAGCTCTTACAATCTGTTTTTATATTTCTTGCTAGTTTACTTTCATATTCTATTTTCTCTCTTTTTATCAATTTTTTGGTTGTCCTTTGCTAGTTTCTAAAACTCTCCCAATCCCCAGGCTTATTATTCTTCATGGCAACATTATAGGCCTCTTCTTTTAATCTAATACTCTCCTTAACTTCTTTAGTTAGCCACGGATGGATCACTTTTCCCATGGAGTTTTTATTTCTCAATGAAATGTATATTTGTTGAGAATATTGAAATATTTCTTTAAATGTTTGCCATTGCTTTTCAACTGTCAAACTGTTTAATTTAATTTCCCAATCTACCTTTGACAACTCGCCCCTCATACCGATGTAATTGGCTTTATTTAAGTTTAAGACTCTAGTTTCTGACTTAAGTACGTTACTTTCAGACTCAATGTGAAATTCTATCATATTATGATCACTCTTTCCCAGAGGTTCTTTTACTGTAAGATTACTAATTAACCCTATCTCATTACACAATACAAGATCTAAAATAGCCTGTCCCCTGGTTGGTTTCATGATGTATTGCTCTAGGAAACAGTCTCGAATACATTCCAGGAACTCGTCCTTCAAACTACCTTTGCCAATTTGATTTGCCCAGTCTATATGCAGATTAAAGTCCCCCATAATTACTGCATTGCCTTTGTTACAAACTCCTATTATTTCATGATTCATACTCTGTCCAATGGTATAGCTTCTATTAGGGGGCCTATAAACTACTCCCACCAGTGTTTTCTGCCCCTTGTTAGTTCTTATTTCCACCCGTACTGATTCTACTTCCTGATCCTCTGAGCCAAGGTCCTTTGTCACCATGGTCCTTATCTCATCCTTTATTATTAGGGCTGCACCCCCTCCCTTTCCATTCTGCCTGTCTTTTCCAAATATCATGTACCCTAGAATATTTAGTTCCCAACCTTGGTCACTTTACAACCACATCTATGTAATGGCTATTAGATCAAACCCATTTATCTCTATTTATGCAACTAATTCATCTATCTTGTTACGAATGCTCCGTGCATTCAGATAAAGAGTCTTTAATTTTGACTTTTTACCATTTTTCCCTGCTTTGACCTTACTTGTTGTTGCACTATTATTGGTAAACTCTCTGTCCCTTCCTGCCACACTCTGCTTATCTTTACCCAAATCACTACACTGTTCTCACTGCCTTAACTTTTCTCATTAGATTTCTAAATTTCCCCTCACCTGACTCCTCCCCTCCCCCTATTTAGTTTAAAGCCCTGTCCACAGCCCTAATTATTTGATTCTCCAAGACGCTGGTCCCAGCCTGGTTTAAGTGGAGCCCGTCCCATCAGACCAGCTCCCTCTTTCCCCAGTACTGGTGCCAGTGCCCCATGAATTGAAACCCCTGTCCCTCACACCACTCTTTGAGCCACGCATTAAATCTCACGGGATCCAAGGTGAGGTAGCCAATTGGATACAAAATTGGCTTGACGACAGAAGACAGAGGGTGGTTGTAGACGGTTGTTTTTCAAACTGGAGGCCTGTGACCAGCAGTGTGCCTCAGGGATCGGTGCTGGGTCCGCTGTTATTTGTTATTTATATTAATGATTTGGATGAGAATTTAGGAGGCATGGTTAGTAAGTTTGCAGATGACACCAAGATTGGTGGCATTGTGGACAGTGAAGAAGGTTATCTAGGATTGCAACGGGATCTTGATAAATTGGGCCAGTGGGCCAATGAATGGCAGATGGAGTTTAATTTAGATAAATGTGAGGTGATGCATTTTGGTAGATCGAATCGGGCCAGGACCTACTCCGTTAATGGTAGGGCATTGGGGAGAGTTATAGAACAAAGAGATCTAGGAGTACAGGTTCATAGCTCCTTGAAAGTGGAGTCACAGGTGGATAGGGTGGTGAAGAAGGCATTTGGCATGCTTGGTTTCATTGGTCAGAACATTGAATACAGGAGTTGGGATGTCTTGTTGAAGTTGTACAAGACATTAGTTAGGCCACACTTGGAATACTGTGTACAGTTCTGGTCACCCTATTATAGAAAGGATATTATTAAACTAGAAAGAGTGCAGAAAAGATTTACGAGGATGCTGCTGGGACTTGATGGTTTGACTTATAGGGAGAGGTTGGATAGACTGAGACTTTTTTCCCTGGAGAGTAGGAGGTTAAGGGGTGATCTTATAGAAGTCTATAAAATAATGAGGGGCATAGATAAGGTAGATAGTCAAAATCTTTTCCCAAAGGTAGGGGAGTCTATAACGAGGGGGCATAGATTTAAGGTGAGAGGGGAGAGATAGAAAAGGGTCCAGAGGGGCAATTTTTTCACTCAAAGGGTGGTGAGTGTCTGGAACGAGCTGCCAGAGGCAGTAGTAGAGGCGGGTACAATTTTGTCTTTTAAAAAGCATTTGGACAGTTACATGGGTAAGGTGGGTATAGAGGGATATGGGCCAAGTGCAGGCAATTGGGACTAGCTTAGTGGTATAAACTGGGCGACATGGACATGTTGGGCCGAAGGGCCTGTTTCCATGTTGTAACTTCTATGATTCTATGATTTAACTCTCTGATTTGTTTGTCCCTATGCCAATTTGCACGTGGCTCAGGTAGTAACCAGAGATTATTCCCTTTGATATTCTGCTTATTAATTTAGACCCTAGCTCCTCAAATTGTCTTAGCAGAACCTCATTCCTAGTTCTACCTATGTCGATGAAAAATATTTTTACCCAGCGAGTTGTTATGATCTGGAACACACTGCCTGAAAGGGTGGTGGAAACAGATTGACTAGTAACTTTCAAACAGAATTGGATAAATACTAGAAAAAGAGAAATTTACAGGGCTATGGGGAAAAAACAGAGAAGTGGGACTAATTGGAGAGCTCTTTCAAAGAGCCAACACTAGCACATAGGAACATAGGAACAGGAGTAGGCCATTCAGCCCCTCGTGCCTGCTCTGCCATTTGATAAGATCATGGCTGATCTGTGATCTAACTCCATATACCTGCCTTTGGCCCATATCCCTTAATACCTTTGGTTGCCAAAAAGCTATCTATCTCAGATTTAAATTTAGCAATTGAGCTAGTATCAATTGCCGTTTGCGGAAAAGAGTTCCAAACTTCTACCACCCTTTGTGTGTAGAAATGTTTTCTAATCTCACTCCTGAAAGGTCTGGCTCTAATTTTTAGACTGTGCCCCCTACTCCTAAAATCCCCAACCAGCAGAAATAGTTTCTCTCTATCCACCCTATCTGTTCCCCTTACTATCGTATAAACTTCGATCAGATCACCCCTTAACCTTGTAAACTCGAGAGAATACAACCCCAATTTGTGTAATCTCTCCTCGTAACTTAACCCTTGAAGTCCGGGTATCATTCTAGTAAACCTACGCTGCACTCCCTCCAAGGCCAATATGTCCTTCCGAAGGTGCGGTGCCCAGAACTGCTCACAGTACTCCAGGTGCGGTCTAACCAGGGTTTTGTATAGCTGCAGCATAGCTTCTGCCCCCTTGTACTCTCGTCCTCTAGATATAAAGGCCAGCATTCCATTAGCCTTATTGATTATTTTCTGCACCTGTTCATGACACTTCAATGATCTATGTACCTGAACCCCTAAGTCCCTTTGGACATCCACTGTTTTTAACTTTTTACCATTTAGAAAGTACCCTGTTCTATCCTTTTTTGATCCAAAGTGGATGACCTCACATTTTCCTACATTGAATTCCATTTGCCACAGTTTTGCCCATTCACCTAATCTATCAATATCCCTTTATAATTTTATGTTTGCCACCAATCTTTGTGTGATCGGCAAACTTAGGTATGAGACTTTCTATGCCTTCATCTAAGTCGTTAACAAATATTGTGAATAATTGAGACCCCCAAGACAGATCCCTGCGGGACTCCACTAGTCACATCCTGCCAATGTGAGTACCTACCCATTATCCCTACTCTCTGTTGACTTCCTAACCAAGTCCGTACTTTTCCCTCGATTCCATGGGCTACTATCTTAGCTAACAGTCTCTTATGTGGGACTTTATCAAATGCCTTCTGGTACAATGGGCCAAATGGCCTCCTTCTGTGATTTTTTGATTTTTCAAATAAAATCTTTAATCTTTGAGTAACATCTGCCAGTGTAAGTCTGAGGAGAACCAGATTGTATGGACAGTAAGTTCTGTTTATCAGGAGCTGAAGGAACTCATTACAGAGAGTGTCAGTTATATTTTGGAATGGGCCAGCTGTCCTACTGGAATTAGTAGTATAGGTGAGGAGTTTAAAAAAAGTCAACCTGTGGGTAAGTGGAATGCCAAACTGTTATATCGTAGGCTCACTTAGGGTTACCAACTCTGTTGGTTCGGTTCGGGAAGGTTCTTCAAATTGGGCTCATTTTCTTAGGTGCACAGGCACTAGAGGCTCGTTTTAAAAGATTTTTCATATAAAAAAATATTTAATTTACTAAGAAATTGACTTGACCAATGAGTAAATGGTTCAGTATAGTTTTTTTAAGTCATTTTTACTGATTTTAAATCAGGTTATTCACAGGTGGAGGATGACACCCTTAATAAAAATGCTTATTTTTTGTGATAAACCAGTTGTATCAATAAAACTGCACCAGGTCACTACTCTTAAATACATCGAGGGATACTTCTTAATGGAAAGAAAAAAATAAAAAATAATCACGTTCTGTTCCACTGCCCGATTGCACTGCTTCATGGAAGATTTTACGCTTGTGATTATTCAAATGATTTTTATTGGAAACTTGATCTGTAACCGAATCAGTGCAATTTGGGCGCAATTTCCCGATTGCACCGAAAACATAAACTCTACCCCGAGTACTTTTGCTGTGGTTTCGCGCCAGCAGCTGTCGTGTGAGAAGCTCCAAGAACCAGGAGCCCTCCCATGAGCAGGGTGGTGAGGCGGGGGTGGGGGCAAGAGGTTTAATCACTCTTCCCCCGGGGGGGCGGGGTGTTGGGAAGGTTTAATCACTCTTCCCCACCGTGTGGGGGGGGGGGGGTTGGGAAGGTTTAATTACTCTTCCCCCTGTGGGGGGGTGTTGGGAAGGTTTAATCACTCTTCCCCCTGGGGGGGGGTGTTGGGAAGGTTTAATCACTCTTCCCCCTGGGGGGGGGTGTTGGGAAGGTTTAATCACTCTTCCCCCGGTGTGGGGGGGGGGGGTTGGGAAGGTTTAATCACTCTTCCCCCGGTGTGGGGGGGGGGGTTGGGAAGGTTTAATTACTCTTCCCCCTGTGGGGGGGTGTTGGGAAGGTTTAATCACTCTTCCCCCTGGGGGGGGGTGTTGGGAAGGTTTAATCACTCTTCCCCCTGGGGGGGGGGTGTTGGGAAGGTTTAATCACTCTTCCCCCTGGGGGGGGGTGTTGGGAAGGTTTAATCACTCTTCCCCCGGTGTGGGGGGGGGGGTTGGGAAGGTTTAATCACTCTTCCCCCGGTGTGGGGGGGGGGGGTTGGGAAGGTTTAATCACTCTTCCCCCTGGGGGGGGGTGTTGGGAAGGTTTAATCACTCTTCCCCCGGTGTGGGGGGGGGTGTTGGGAAGGTTTAATCACTCTTCCCCCGGTGTGGGGGGGGGGGTTGGGAAGGTTTAATCACTCTTCTCCCCCTGGGGGGTGTTGGGAAGGTTTAATCACTCTGCTCCCTGGGCCGCTGGAGGCAGTACTCGGGGGAGGAATCCCCAATTCCGGGAAATTCCCGGTCATTCCGGGAGAGCTGGGGACCCTCGGCTCACTGCAGCATCCGTCTAGAATAGAGGTTGTTCTTTTATGCACACACCTTAATTTGTTTATTTTTACTGTGTTCCAGGCCATCTGGAAAGGAATTCTCAGCAACGTTGGTGCCATTGAGGATTCCACAGATTTCTTCAAATCTGGAGCAGCTTCGATGGATGTGGTCAGGTAATTTTCATACTCTTTTTAAACTTACTTTGGCCATTTGTGTGGAGCTATGTGCAGGACACAGTAAGCACTTCAGCATCTCACTGATAGCACTAACACATGAAAACCCAATTCCATTTATAAAGTGTATTGACCACTTTTTGCCGATTCTGCACAAAATATTGATAACTAATAATGGTAACAGTCAGATTCCTTTCATAATCAACAGTAATACAATAACTCACTGATAGACCTATACTACCAGTTACATATGGACTAATGCCCTGATATCCTACCTGCAACCAGTAGTGATCCTATAACCCACATTATTTTGTTTATATGAAATCTGCATCAACATTAAATTTCAGCAAATAGCTGATTTTCATTTTAATGTAATATTGGCACTTGTCAGCTTTAGCCCACAGGTAAATGGATCCAATATCTGTCAGCTTTAGCCCACAGGTAAATGGATCCAATATCTGTCAGCTTTAGCCCACAGGTAAATGGATCCAATATCTGTCAGCTTTAGCCCACAGGTGAATGGATCCAATATCTGTCAGCTTTAGCCCACAGGTAAATGGATCCAATATCTGTCAGCTTTAGCCCACAGGTGAATGGATCCAATATCTGTCAGCTTTAGCCCACAGGTAAATGGATCCAATATCTGTCAGCTTTAGCCCACAGGTAAATGGATCCAGTATCTGTGAGCTGCAGTGAATTATCACAACTTATCTAAATGTGTTGAACATGTGACCCCTGGTGATCATTCATCTCTCCACATAATGAAATGATCAGGAACATTACAATTTTAACATCTGTAACTATCCTGCATATTGTTGTGTACAGATGATGAAATGATGGTGGCTTGTCCCTGTGAATCAGGAATGTATTGATTCTCACTAGAAATGTGCTGACAAGGACTAGATGCATCTTAATCACTGTTGGAGGACCTTTAATGGTTAAGAACGAGTTCTTATGAGAACACTTTTCTTTCTGAAGTACTTTATAAAATGAGCTCAGCATAATTAAAAACATTGGTGTATGCTTAGGCTGGTTGAAGAAATCAAACAGAAATGCAGTGACCTGCAGCTGCAGAATGAAGATGTTTACATGGCAACAAAGTTCGAGGATTTCATTCAGATGGTTGTGAGAAAACTGAGAGGAGAAGATAAAGAGGAGGAGCTGGAGGTGGATTATGTAAGTACTACGATATCTGTTTATTGATCAGTAGACTGGTTAGTGTCCCAGTCTCTGATATACAGAGGGAGACCTATCATTACGATCGCACCTGACTAGCCCCATTCCAGTCAGTAGTGTGATTGGTCTGTCTGCAGCTCTTAGAATGAAGACATTTTTGAACCTTATTAAAGTTGCAGCTTTCATGCATCATTTGAGAAGCCTCTGACCTCTCCACCATCTTTGAATTTCTAAACCGCTGTTTACTTTGTTAATCGTTTGCGATTGTACTTCAGAAATTCCGAAAGAATTTCCAAAACCACCTTTCCAGACGGTTCTGAGTAAAGATCTTTATGATAATTTGGTTCTAATTTTAAGGTTACGATGGATATAAATGACATGACTGTGAAAATGCCACACCAATGCTTCATCGATGGCAGGTTTATAAATTCGGAGAATGGAAAGACATACAACACCATCAATCCCACCGACGGATCCGTGAGTAGCAGATCTTTCAGTGAAGCTCATTCATACGACAAAATAAACTAGAATCTTTAGGTAGGACAATATTATTGTAATCTTTGTCCTATAAATAACTGATGGTGACAACCATATAACTAACGAAAATGGTGATACTTGCGATTTGTAACGGCCTGTAAATGTAGAGTGATACCAGGCTAGTGGGTTAATAAATTCATGGGATTGTTCCGGCAGGTGATCTGTGAGGTGTCGTATTCATCGGATGCAGATGTTGATAAAGCTGTGGCAGCAGCCAAAGATGCGTTTGAAAATGGGCAGTGGGGAAAGATGAATGCAAGAGATAGAGGGAGATTGTTGTACCAGTAAGTGCTTTCTGATATTCCCATTAAATACAAGTAATCTGTGAGAATATGTAGTGTAATTATGCAAGTTGTTCGATTCGATGACTATTTCAGGCAGTTGTCACTCCTCACTTCAAAAACAGCTGAGTGTTGGTGTGCAAAACACTAGCAAACGGGATTCAGTCATTGGTTAATGAAAGCCATATGTTACCATGTCTGGTGCAGTGTCTGTTCGACATTAGCAGGTGCCAATTTGAAAATTCATTTTGCATTCATCTCCACAAAAAAGCATTTGTTATGAAGACAGGGGTACAACTTCCTGTGTGTTTGTACCAACAATTGCACAATCAGGGTGTAAAGCAAATACCCAGCGTAGAAGATCGAGGAGACTCCACCACAAGTGTTATGTACATAATTACACTATGCTTCAATTTCTTCACTCTTTTATGCCCATTTATTGATCCCTGCCCCTGAACACATCCCGCCTCATTATAATGGCTCCAGCCCCCAGGTTAATGAGCTGTATATGCAAATTTCCTGCAACTATGCTGGTTCAAAACGGGTGTAAAGTTAGAGCCAGATTCTCAGCTGGTGTTTTATAGCGATTTTTTTTTGAACAATTGTTTTTAATTTCTCCTCACTGTATTTTCCATTTCTTAGAATGCATTTTCATGGCTTCCACAACTGCATTTTCTTAAACATGCTGTGCCGATTGTATATGAATGATAGTTAGATGGCTTGAAATTTTATTGGCATACTTCATAGAATCATAGAATGATGCAGCACAGAAGGAGGCCATTGGGCCCATCGTCCCTGTGCCGGCTCTTTGAAAGAGCTATCCAATTAGTCCCATTTCCCTGCTCTGTCCCCACAGCCTTGCAAATTTTTCTCCCCCCAAGTATTTATCCAATAATAACTTTGAAAGTTATTATTGAATCTGCTTTCACCGCCTGTTCAGGCAGTGCATTGCAGATCATTACAACTCACTGCGTAAAAAAATGTTTCCTCATCTCCCCTCCGGCTCTTTTGGCCATTCCCTTAAATCTCTGTCCTCTGGTTACCAACCCTTCTGCTACTGTTTAAATCTCCCCTTAACTTTCTCTGTTCTAAGGAGAACAATCCCAGCTTCTCCAGTCTCTCCACGTAACTGAAGTCCCTCATCCCTGGAATCATTCTAGTAAATCTCCTCTGTACCCTCTCTAAGGCCTTCACATCCTTCTTAAAGTATAGTTCCCAGAATTGGACATAATACTTAACCAGTGATTTATAAAGGTTTAGCACAACTTCCTTGTTTTTATACTCAATGCCTCTATTAATAAAGCCCAGGATCCCATATGCTTTTTTAACAACCTTCTCAATTTGTCTCAGCCCTCAGCCATTAAATTTAAAACTGTCCTAAAATTTGAGGCACGCAGCTTCATGAAAATATATGACCCCGGAAGGGTCAAGAACCAGAGGGCATAGATTTAAGGTGATTGGCAAAAGAACCAAAAGTGACATGAGGAAAAACTTTTTTACACAGCGAGTGGTTAGGATCTGGAATGCACTGCCTGAGGGGGTGGTGGAGGCAGATTCAATCTTGGCCTTCAAAAGGGAACTGGATAAGTACTTGAAATGAAAAAATGTGCAGGGCTACGGGGATAGGGTGGGCGAGTGGGACTAGCTCTTACATAGAGCGGACGCGGACTCGATGGGCCGAATGTCCTCCTTCCGTGCGGTAACCATTCTATGATTCTATGAAATGACAGGCCTGCCTCTGGAAAGCAGGTCCCATGGGCCCTCCAGTGACTCCAGACGCTTCTCAAGCTCAGAAACCCTGCGCTCGAGCTCGAGTAACTGGAGTCACTTTCTGCACACACCAGGGTGCCTGGAGAGTCCTGGAGTTCCCACATGGCGCAGGAATTGCAGGCAATGGGTCTTAGCTGTCCCATCATTTACTTAAAAGTCGGTCTACTTATGTTATCTATATATACCTATATATGTATATATGCTTTAGTTTAGTATCCCCTTAACTCCTATTTATTATTTATGTATACCAGATTTTTATTTAATGCAATTCAGATCCTTTGATTTATCCTCTACTTATTTAATTTTATCCCCCAAGATTTAATTAATTGCTCTGATTATTTATTTATATATTTACTTATTTACTGTTGTCCCTTGGTTTAAATTACTTAGCACCTAATTCCCACTCTCACCAAACGCCCGTTTGAAAGTCCTCACTTTTTTTTGCAATTCACTCTGTTAGCAATTCTCTCTCTCTCTCTCTCTCTCTCTGTGCTTCGTGCCCCGCTTAAAGAAGGACTTTGTGCTGTGAGTTCACCCTTTCCTTGGGCTCTGATTGTTTACGTCCATTTTTACATTCCAGTTCATGTTAATGAGATTGGCAGGAAATTTGGCTGTAAGTTGATATCAGCTGAATGGGTGTAATTTCCTGATTGCAGCCTTCAATATTTTAATATTGGAAAGGGGTGATTCCTCGCTTGCTGAGAGAGCATCCCATAAAACCGTGGGGAATCACAAGCTGTACACCAGCAGTCTCCTGAGATGTGCTCCCTGCCACTCCCCTCTGGGAGCCCTGGATCACAGAGCCACCCCTTTTATGGGCCCAATGCTGGGATCCCTGCGGTGGGTAAATGGAGTTAAGGTGCAGATCAGGCATATGATCTAATTGAATAGTGGAACAGGCTTGAGGAACTGAATCGTCTACTCATGTTCCAATGCTCCTATGCTTATTTTGTTTCAACTGTAGACTTGCAGATCTGATGGAGGAGCACCAGGAAGAACTTGCCACCATTGAGGCCATTGATTCAGGGGCTGTGTACACACTCGCACTGAAGACACACGTTGGAATGTCCATTCAAACATTCAGATACTTTGCAGGCTGGTGCGACAAGATTCAGGTACAAAACTAACACGTCCGTTGGACCTTCCATTATAAAGATATATTCTTTATTATAAAGAATGGAAACACTGAATGGTACCTCTTTGTTTAACTGCAGTAGTTCTACAGCTTGATTCTAATGCATTTTTCTTTCTCAGTCTGCAGTAAAACGCAGAATAATGTTCTGCACATTTTGAAATTGTTTCTTTTAAAAAAAAATTCAGTTTGTTTCTCCTAAATCGGATCCATTTTTGCTCAGGAGAGCTGAAGGCTTGTTTCCACTATTCGAAGGTGCTGCTGTGTGTGGTAAATTCCATGAGCAAAGAGAGATTCCAGAACAAACATTTATGTTGCTTCTCTCTTCATATATGCCACTGTCCCAACTAGTTCAACTCCCCTGATCACACATGGATTACCACTCCTTATTGTGATAATGTTTCACTTAATGAAGGAACTTGAAATCTGACTTGGTTATTTTATTAAAAAATTGTTTCCAAACTAAAATTTAACCTGAGTAATTTTTGATGTCTTTTAGGGTTCTACAATCCCCATTAACCAAGCACGTCCCAATCGAAATTTAACATTTACAAAGAAGGAACCACTGGGGTAAGATGGCGAATTCATTTGTCAATCGTTTTGTTTGGAGGATTGGAGGACTGCTAACGTTGTACCGTTGTTTAAAAAGGGAGCGAGGGACAAACTGACTAATTACAGGCCAGTCAGTCGAACCTCAGTGATGGGCAAATTATTGAAATCAATTCTGAGCGACAGGATAAACTGTCACTTAGAAAGGCACGGAGTAATCAAGGACAGTCAGCAAGGATTTGTTAAGGGAAGGTCGTGTCTGACTAACTTGATTGAATTTTTTGAGGAGGTGACAAGGAGGATCGATGAAGTTAGCACAATTGATGTAGTCTACATGGATTTTAGCAAGGCTTTTGACAAGGTCCCACATGGCAAACTGGTCAAAAAAGTAAAAGCCCATGGGATCCAAGGGAAAGTGGCAAGTTGGATCCAAAATTGGCTCAGTGGCAGGAAGCAAAGGGTAATGGTCGACGGGTGTTTTTGTGACTGGAAGGCTGTTTCCAGTGAGGTTCCTCAGGGCTCAGTACTGGGTCCCTGGCTTTTTGTGGTATATATTAATGATTTGGACTTAAACGTAGAGGGCATGATTAAAAAGTTTGCAGATGATACAAAAATTGGCTGTGTGGTTGATAGTGAGGAGGAAAGCTGTAGACTGCAGGAAGATATCAATGGACTGGTCAGGTGGGCAGAAAAGTGGCAAATGGAATTCAATCCAGAGAAGTGTGAGGTAATGCATTTGGGGAGAGCAAACAAGGCAAAGGAATACACAATAAATGGGAGGATACTGAGAGGTGTAGAGGAAGTGAGGGACCTTGGAGTGTATGTCCACAGATCCCTGAAGGTAGCAGGACAGATAGATAAGGTGGTTAAGAAGGCACAAGGAATACTTTCCTTTATTAGCCGAGGCATAAAATATAAGAGCAGGGAGGTTATGCTGGAACTGTATAAAACACTGGTTAGGCCACAGTGTGTACAATTCTGGTCACCACATTACAGGAAGGATGTAATTGCACTAGAGAGGGTACAGAGGAGATTTACGAGGATGTTGCCAGGGCTGGAGAATTTTAACTCTGAGGAAAGATTGGATAGGCTGGGGTTGTTCTCTTTGGAACAGAAGGCTGAGGAGTAATTTAATTGAGGTGTATAAAATTAAGACTGGACTAGATAGAGTGGATAGGAAGGACCTATTTCCCTTAGCAGAGAGGTCAATAACCAGGGGGCATAGATTTAAAGTGATTGGTAGAAGGATTAGAGGGGAGCTGAGGAAAGATTTTTTTCACCCAGAGGGCGGTGGGGGTCTGGAACTCACTGCCTGAGAGGGTGGGAGAGGCTGAAACCCTCAACTCATTTAAAAAGTACATGGATGTGCATCTGAAGTGCCGTAACCTACAGGGATACGGACCAAGTGCTGGAAAGTGGGATTAGGCTGGGTGGCTCATTTTTGGCCGGCGGGGACACGATGGGCCGAATGGCCTCCTTCTGTGCCGTAAATTTTCTATGATTCTGCGACTCTATTTGGTAAATATCCCTGTAATGTAAAATTCCTTTCAAGGAAGAATGTTTCATCTGAGCAGTGATTAGGTTTAATGTGACTGCTAATTATTGGTGTTTTCCAGTGTCTGTGCGATTATTATTCCCTGGAATTACCCGCTCATGATGCTGGCGTGGAAGAGTGCAGCGTGCCTGGCCGCTGGCAACACATTAGTATTGAAGCCAGCGCAGGTAACTCAGCACCAATTTAATTTAATATTATCTCCTTTTTGGGTTAATTTGTCAGCAGACAGGGCAGGTTAGTAGTTTACTGTCAGTACTTTGCTTATGATGCTGTCTAACCAGCCCCAAAGATCTACACAAGAACAGCTTGACATGATTGATCTCCATATGGAGGAGGGGCCAAATTTTACCTTCACTAATGTCCCGGCAAACCCAGAACTCACCATGCGGGGACTGCAGGAACCAGCAAGAATACTTCAACTGTCTCGGTTAATTCAAGTTTTAAAACATAGAATCATAGAGTCATACAGCACAGAAAGAGGCCATTTGGCCCATCGTGCCTGTGCCGGCTCTTTGAAAGAGCTATCCAATTAGTCCCATTACCCTGCTTCTTCCCCATAGCCCTGTCATTTTTTCCCTTCGAATATTTATCCAATTCTCTTTTGAAAGTTATTATTGAATCTGTTTCCACCGCCCTTTCAGGCAGTGCATTCCAGATCATCACAACTCGCTGCGTAAAAAAATGTCTCCTCATCTCCCTCTGGTTCATTTGCCGATCACCTTAAATCTGTGTCCTCTGGTTACTGAGCCTCCTGCCACTGGAAACAATTTCTCCCAATCTACTCTATCAAAACCCTTCATGATTTTGATCACCTCTATTAAATCTCCCCTTCACTTTCTCTGTTCTAAGGAGAACAACCCCAGCTTCTCCAATCTCTCCACATAACTGAAGTCCCTCATCCCTGGTACCATTCTAGTAAATCTCCTCTGCACCCTCTCCAAGGACTTGACTTCTTTCCTAAAGTGTGGTGCCCAGAACAATACTCTAGCTGAGGCCTAAGCTGTGTTTTATAAAGGTTTAGCATAACTTCCTTGCTTTTGTACTCTTATGGAGGGAAAAATTCGATAAGGGCCGTTTTCGGGCAGGGGTAGCGTGATGCACTACCACCCCACGCCCGATGGCCCCTACGCAGGCAGCATGTGAACTTCGTGCTGCCTGCTACTGACCGTGAAATCTCCGTGCAGCCAGCGCAACCCGCGCTGCACGGAGAATGAGGAAGTTGGAAATGGGGCGTGCACTGCGCACGTCATCGGCAGCCTGCACCTCTTAAAGCTGCAGGTGCACATTTCAAATGGCAGGTACACAGTTTACAAGGAGGAGGGAAAGATGGCCACGAGGATAGCGGGACTGGCACGAGAGAAGGCTCCACGCTTCTCTGATGATGCACTCGAGGCCCTGATGGAAGGGGTGGACGAAAGGAGGGCCAACATGTACCCGCAGGGTGGCCGGAGACCCTCCAGACTGCAGCTCCGCAGGCATTGGCAGGCTGTGGCCCAGGAAGTCAACGTCAGGAGCGTTGCGCCACGCACGTGGGTGCAGTGCCGAAAGAAGTTCAATGATTTGACACGAGTGGTCGAGGTGAGTGAATGCCAGTGTCAAGTGGCACATCCTACCAACTGCACCACTGCTCCACGCATCACACTCCCTGTCACCCACCCACCAACAAACACTGTCCATCCATACGCAACGCTGCACTCGGCATGCTGCATCTCACCCGCACATAGTACCACACTTGCAGGCCACACAACCACCACTCTCATGTTACACAAACTGACAGCTATTCAACCATGACAGGCACATCACCTACCCACCTTGCAGGACACTCACTGACACACTGTCCTCTGTCTTGCAGGAGAAGGTGGCGTAAAACAGCCGGCAGCAAGAGGGACCTGAGGCTGGACGGGCACGTCTACATGTCCTCACCCCCCTAGAGGAGACTGTGCTTTGGATCATTGGGCGGGTCATCGCTGCAGCCGTCACAACATGCCATGGAAGTCCCGGTGAAGGGGGTCTCTGCATATCTAATGCTCCTTCGTGTTTCCCACATCTCCCTCCTCCCATAATCTTTTCTAACTCACGTGCTGCAGATGCTGTCAGCACGCACGTCTTACTTGCTCCTCTCCCCACTCCTTAACTCAACCTGTTTCCCTTTGTCATTGCAGACCCAAGAACACATGGCGCCAGCCGAGGAGGAGGAGGAGGAGGAGGGGACACTGAAGCCACACCGTCACTCAATTTGACACTTGTTTCCACCAGCTCAGAGACTGACACTGTGCGTCCTTTAGAGGTTAGGTTAGAGGAGGGATCGGCACATGGTGAGACACCGAGCACAAGTGTACAGGAGCCGGGGCGGGGGGAACGGATACCACAGGTGCCAGCTCGCCGGAGGGCGAGGTCGCTCACTAGTTCTGCTGCAGAGGAGTCAGATGAGGACTTCGATGGGCCAGGCTACAGAAGACGGCTGATGGGTGTACACCAACAAATGCTTGGGGCACTGGAAAGCCTGCGCACAATGAGAAGGGGCATGGAGGAGTCCAGCTCCAACTTGGCACAGGGCTATGTGCAGAGCTTGGTGCCCATCCTTTCCCACATGGAACGGGTGGTCACCTCCATCAGCGCACCTGTGGAACCCACCATGATGCAACGTCTGATGACTGATGTCACAGCTTCCATTGCAGCACAAACATCTGCCATCTAAGGTCTGACTACTGCATATGCAGCTCAGACTGCTGCTTCGTGGGTCTGGGGACCAATGTGGAACGGGGCTTCCAGGGCGTCACAGCACTCCAGCAATCCGTTCTCCAGCTGATCGCCAGGATTGCTGAGGCACCGCCCTGGGAGAGTGGCCGTGGAGCCATGGCAGTCGGACCTGCTGTCCTCTCTCAGGACAGCATTCTTGCTCCCACCTCTACCACTCCGCCAGTGCCCCTGTTGTTGCCTATCGGCCAGCCAGGCCAGACTGCTGCAGCCCATGCTGAGATGGTGCAGTCTGAAGCCGGGCCCTCCTGGCCCAGAGCTGCTCGAGGTCGTCTTCCAAGGCCATCTGGATGCTCCTCAATTGAAGGCCAGCAGCCTCCCACCACCCATGCTCCAGCCACTGGGGAAGCACCTCGTAGGAGCACTGGGATAGGTAAAAGCACACGGACAACAGGCACTAAGGGAATACACAAGGGTGAATAGTTCTGTTATGTTTCCATAGTTTATTCATTGATAAATGAGACTTTGAATTTACATTTGGTGGTGGTTTTTATTTGTGCGATGAGCTGAGGGGGAAACCAATGTGTAAACAGATGGAGGGCGATTTGATTGTCTTGTGGGAGGGGAAAGGTGGAGAGTGTAGGACTGTTGGTGAGTTGGGGGATGTAGTTGACATTATTGATAGCGGGCATGGATCAGGCGAGCACGCAGAGCCCTTACAGACAAGGCGTGTGGTTCCTGTTGCACCCTTGCATCTGCTCCACTTCCTCTTCCGGCTCCACCCCCTCCTCCTACTCCTCCGCCTCTCCTCCACCTCCTCCTCCTCCTCCTCCACTTCTGGCTCAGGGTCTTCTCCGATCATTGGTGGCAAAGGCTGGTCCCTGATGATGGTGAGATTGTGCAGCATGCAGCAGACCACCATGAATCTGCCCACCTGCTCAGTGAGGTACTGCAGGGCTCCTCCAGACCAGTCCAGGCAGCGGAAGCGTTGTTTGAGGAGGCCTATGGTGTGCTCCACGATGTTGCGTGTGGCAACATGCATCTCATTATAGGCCTGCTGTGCACCTGACCGGAGTCATGAGCCACGTCATGAGGGGCTAGCCCTTGTCGCCCAGTATCCAGCCTTTGACTTGCCGAGTCGGGTGATAGATTGCTGGCACGTTGGACTGCCATATGGTGAAGGCGTTGTGACTGCTCCCAGGGTAGCGGGCATCGACCTCCGTGATTCGATGCGTGTGGTCGCACACCAGCTGCACATTGAGGGAGTGGCAGCCCTTTCAGTTGATGAAGGCAGCTGAGTTGATGTGTGGGGCACGCAGGGTAATATGCGTGCAGTCAGTGGCACCCTGCACCATGGGTGAGCGAACCCCCGTGCTCGCTCATTCTGCTTGTCTCTGTGGAGGGGGAAGGTGATGAACCTGCTCCTCACGTGGTACAGTGCGTCTGTGACCTCCCTTATGCAGCAGTGCACTGCATACTGCGAGATGTTGCACATGTCACCAGCAGAGGCCTGAAATGATCCTGAGCCGTAGAAATTCAGCACCACGGTGACCTTCACAGCCACAGGCAATGCTGTCCTCGCCCTGCTCTGGGGCTGCAGTTGTGGCCGCACCAGTTGACAGATCTCGGTCACGGCTTCCTTGGTGAACCTCAGGCATCGGATACAATCCTCCTCGGTCATGTTGAGGTAAGAGAATTGATCCCAGAAGGCCGTCATTGGGTAGGGCCTCCTTCTCAGTGCCCTGCGCCTCCTCGTCCTCCAGCTCCTCACAGCTTGACCCGCTAGGCGTGGCCTCTCTGCATGCTCCCAGTCATGCTCAATGCCCAGTGGGAGCCCTAGCAGACTGCCCATGGTTGGCAGGAATGTTGTTCAACACGGTTGTATCTTTCCAAACTGTAAGGCAGTACCTGCCAAACCACTCTCAATGTACTCTAGGAACTCTGAATAAGAATAGGGAGCTTCAAAAAACACTTCCTACTCCACCAGCAGCCAGAAGCAATAATCCAGCAACTAACCTGCAACACCCGCATGGTCCCTTTAAATAGCGCTGGTGGGGGGTCCTCCAGGCACTGAAAGATGGTTGGGGTTAAGACTGTGCGTTGAGTTGAGCGTTAAGGTCCAAAATGGTGTCTATCACTTTAAATCAGCGTTGCACACTGATTGCACGCACTTTCTCCCTACTTTACATGCTGCCAGCATTCGGTATTTGCGCGTGTGCTAACTCCTGTAGCAAGATGGCGTCCGGCGCACATCACGCTGGAAACGTACGTGCGTATCGACGCCATCTTGGATGTCAGAGAGCCCGTGTAGCGCCGAAACAACAGGCACTACACAGCCCAATTTAGCGCCCTATTACTCCATTACTAAAGTCCAGGATCCCATATGCTTTTTTAACAGCCTTCTCAACTTGTCCTGCCATTTTCAAAGATTTGTGCACATACACCCCCAGGTGTCTCTGTTCCTGCACCCCCTTTAAAGTTGGTTCCCATTTATGTTAGTTGCTAATCTATTCTCATACTCTCTCTTTGCCCCTCATTCCCCTTTTTAGACCTCTTCTGTACTTTCTGTATTCAGCTTGGTTTCCTACTGTATTATAAACTTTACATTTGTCATAAGCCTCCTTTGTTTCATTTTAATCTCTATATCTTTGGTCATCCAGGGAGCTCTAGCTTTGAATGCCTTTCCTTTGCCCCCGGTGAGAATTTGTCTACTCTGTACCTGAACCATCTCCTGCTGAAAATCCTCCATTGTTCAATTACTGTTTTGCCGACCAATTTTCAATTCCACTCCACCTGGGCAAGATCCCTTTTTAACTCACTGAAATTAGCCCTCCTCCATTTAAGTATTTTCACATTGATTGTTCCTTGTCCTTTTCCATAACTATTCTAAACCTAATGATATTATGATCACTGTTCCCCAAATGCTCCCCCACTGAAACATGCTCCACTTGCCCCACTTCATTCCCCAAAACTAGATCCAGCACTGCTTCCTTCCTCGTTGCTCTGCCTGCCTCTTCCTACCCTGCCGGATGGCCACCCACTTACTGTCCTGAGCTCTCTGTAGCTGTCGGGTGATTACCCCCTGGAATGTACGATCCAGGAGATTTTCAGCCTCCTATATGCCCTGCAGTGATTCCAGACACTTCTCAAGCTCAGAAACCTTGAGCTCGAGCAGCCGGAGGTACTTCCTGTACACATGGTCACCCATGGTCACCTGGAGAGTCCTGGAGTTCCCACATGGCGCAGGAACTGTAGGCAGCAGGTCCCAGCTGTCCCATCATTCTATTTAGAGTCTACTTATATTAAAATATATATCATGTTATTTATATGTTTTATCTTAGTACCCCTTTAACTCCAATCACTATTTCTTTATTTAATATTTATGCATACCACACTCTTATTTAGGTTACAATTACCCCCAGGTTCCCCCCGGGCGAGTTAGGTTACAATTACCCCCAGGTTCTCCCCGGGCGAGTTAGGTTACAATTACCCCCCAGTTTCCCCCCCGGGCGAGTTAGGTTACAATTACCCCCCAGGTTCCCCCCGGGCGAGTTAGGTTACAATTACCCCCCAGGTTCCCCCCGGGCGAGTTAGGTTACAATTACCCCCCAGGTTCCCCCCGGGCGAGTTAGGTTACAATTCCCCCCAGGTTCCCCCTGGGCGAGTTAGGTTACAATTACCCCAGGTTTCCCTGTGATGACTGTCTGTCTGGGTTTTATTCCATCCCAGGTGACTCCACTGACTGCGTTGAAGTTTGCCGAGCTAGCAGCACAAGCTGGCTTCCCGAAAGGAGTCGTCAATATTCTTCCTGGATCAGGTGAGCTGCCAAACTCCTCCCTCAATGAAATCAATAAGCTGTAAAATATATTTTGGGTGCGGGGAGGCTTGTAAGTGAATGTTGGCGTAGCCCCATGCAGTACACACAGTGAGGGGCTTTATTCTTTACATACCCCCCATACTAAGACCTGCAGGAGGAGAGACCAAGTGGAATTGATGTACTTCCTCAGGGAAGGGAAATCAGATGAAACCCCCAGTGAATGGAAACGTGGCAAACAGAGACTAGCCGTGGAATTGTATGGAGTGAGGAGGGAGCAGGACAATGACTGAACATTTAAAAAGTAAAGTTAGAATAAAGCTTGCCATGGAGAGAAGGAGTTCCCTTCTACCCCATAAGGGGAGTTGTTTGAGGCCACTGTCAGTGCTGCTCACTGTTATGGTACCTTAGCAATGATTTTCCTTTCGAGCATCTCTCACCCCTCAATGGGGAGCGTGCTGAAGCCTTTGTGGGACATGATGGTCTGGAAGTCCGTTCACATACGGCACCACCAACCCCCTCGATCAGTGCAGCCATTCTATTGCTAAATTAACCATCTCCATAGCAATCTGTGCAGCTAATTAATGGCAGGTTTATCCTGCAGTTCAAACTGCTACAAATCAGAATGAAACTACACAAATTCGTTATTAATGACATTTAACAGCTGTCAAACTACGTTTATAGTCTGAGCATCACAAGCATTTTCTAACTTTTCACATTTAACCCTAGGCGGCCTTGTAGGACAGCGGCTGTCTGAACACCCAGACATACGCAAACTTGGATTCACAGGATCCACCCCAATTGGAAAACAGATTATGAAAAGGTACATTTAACAGTTGTTCTCTGGTGGAATCATATAAAACACATTTTCTGTTTAAAACCTATAGGTCCCGATGGAACAGATTGTGAATCGTTTAGATTGACTCCAGTTCTATAGATTATTTGTTTGACAATCTGTACCAGGTGTCCGATCTACTTTCCTAACGAATTTTTAGCCCAATCCCAATGGATTTAGCGCTTTAAATACTGGACATTTTGGGGTTCTGCAACTTTCTAGCATTCATGAAACATACAACAAATATGCGTGTTTTTCAGAACCGTCTGTCGATGATTTGGATCATTTCTGAATTAGCTGCCGGTTACAACTTGTCTCCTGCATTTGCAGCACTGGTGTACTATTGGCTCACAAAGATATACACTGGTATACAATTGGCTCACAAAGATATACACTGGTGTACTATTGGCTCACAAAGATATACACTGGTGTACTATTGGCTCACAAAGATATACACTGGTATACAATTGGCTCACAAAGATATACACTGGTATACAATTGGCTCACAAAGATGTACACTGGTGTACTATGCTCCTGTGTGAAACTACCTCCATGCAGAAATATAAAGAAAAACATCCAAGTGCTTGACATCTGGAATAAAAACAGAAAATGTTGGAAGTACAAAGACTGGGTAATAGATAAAGGATCTATACCCAAAGCATTAACCTGTCTTTTCTTTTTTCAGATCTGACAGCTCTGCTGTGTATTTCCAGCGTTTTCTGTTTTTACTACAATTATACAATTATGGAGCCTCTCCTCAGTAGTGTGGGTCAGATTGAAACAGAAATCTTCTTTCTGATAGAATCAGTTCCTGCAAAAATAGATGGTTATTGGAGAAGAATGTTACACTAGTCTTGAACAAGCGATAATAACTGATCTTTAACATCCGTTTAACAGCTGTGCTTTGAGTAATCTGAAAAAGGTCTCTCTGGAACTGGGTGGGAAATCTCCTCTCATCATCTTCAGTGACTGTGACCTTGACAAGGCTGTGAGAATGGTGAGTGCTGTCTAACGCATCCCAGTCACTCCAACTCTGCTGTGTTCTCAGCATTTCGGAGAACAAGAACTGATCCCAATTCTTGCTCACCGAATATAGCAATTCTCTTAATGTAATTCTAACCTTTCCTTCCCTGCAGGGTATGGGAGCAGTATATTTCAATAAGGGAGAGAACTGCATTGCAGCTGGCCGGTTGTTTGTTGAAGAGTCTGTCCATGATGAATTTGTTCGGCGAGTGGTAAGTCACCATGAAATTCTTAGTGTTCTACAGCACAACAGAAAGGTGTAAGATCTATTAATGCACAATGTTTGTTTGTAGCAGTCCTATGTTATACGTCCCATCCTGTTATTATACAGGTTGAGGAGATTAAGAAGATGAAAATTGGTGATCCTTTGAACAGGTCAACAGATCATGGACCACAAAACCATAAAGCTCATCTAGAAAAGCTGCTTGAATATTGTGAAATCGGAGTGAAAGAGGGGGCGACCCTGGTTTATGGCGGGAAATCCGTTCCAAGGCCTGGTATGAAGGCCTTTACTTTATAGAAATGGATTCAAAGAGCAAGCTCAAAATGTTTCCTGTTTAATTTTCTTATGATTCAGTTGAACAGTGTTTAGTGCTCTCATTTTCACACTCACCTTTCAAATTAAATCGAAGGCAGGAGCAGTGTCTGATATGGAAAAACAAAAGTCTGGATGACTATTAGGAGATAAAATGCAATACAGAGCAAAGTGTGTGTACTGCCAGCAGGACAACAGTTAAACCATATTGGGGGGGCTTTTCAGTGCTAATGAGAGAGCAGTTTGCAACTAGGCTTTGTGTGAAATGGACTGAGTGGTCTAACTATTATGTGGGCAGTTTATTTGAGTTAGTAATGGCTAATCAAGATACACAAAGGACGCGTGATACAAAAACAAAACCTATAGAAACGAACAAATGGTTTACTCTTGTGCAAAATGGATATTTTGATGAATCTACATTTTACTTTCTCCATTTTCTGAAATTAAAATCCAAATTTTGCCAAAAGTCGTTAATGTGCAGATAGTAGATTGACTGCTGGGTATAAAAATCCACAGTAACAACTGTCACATTATCTTAACCCAAAATCCATTAGTTCAGTAGATGGGAGGAGGAGGCTGTGTGAGGCATTGAGTCCTTTCACCTGAGGACAGGACATGAGTTCAGGTACAATCTATATTGTAAGGCCATGGATGAAAGTCTCCTCTCAGATGTCAGCCTTGGCTCAGTGGTAGTGACTCTCACCTCTCATATTTATTATTGCTCTAGGTTTCTTCATGGAGCCAACAGTATTCACTGATGTGGAGGATGACATGTTCATTGCCAAAGAGGAATCATTTGGACCAGTGATGGTCATTTCTAAATTCAAAGACGGGTGAGTTAGATGTTAAATTGTACCTACTGACATGCTGAGTGAGCAGGAAGAGGTTATGGCCAGTACTGTACTATACATCGAGGGGCTTTTTAATATAATGTTACAGGTACAACCCACAGTGCACTCTATACCTTCTGATATCCCTCTGTTTTTTATCATGGGCCATGCAGTGAATGATTGGGAAGGGCAGAATGTGGGGAGAGGCCAGTCAGTCTAACCTTGGTGGGCAAATTATTGGAATCAATTTTTTGAAAAGATAACAAGGAGGTTCGATGACTGTAGTGCATTTGATGTAGTGTAGATGGATTTTAGCAAGGCTTTTAACAAGGTCCCACATGGCAGACTGGTCAAAAAAGTACAAGCCCATGAAATCCAAGGGAGAGTGGCAAGTTGGATCCAAAATTGGCTCAGTGGCAGGGAGCAAAGGTCGACGGGTGTTTTTGTGACTAGAAGGATGTTTCCAGTGGGGTTCCGCAGGGCTCAGTACTAAGCCCCTGGCTTTTTGTGATATATATTAATGATTTGAACTTAAATGTAGAGGGCATGATTAAGAAGTTTGCAGATGATACAAAAATTGGCTGTGTGGTTGATAGTGAGGAGGAAAGCTGTAGACTGCAGGGCTTGTACTTTTTTGACCAGTCTGCCATGTGGCACCTCATCAAAAGCCTTGCTAAAATCCATCTACCCTACATCAAATCCACTATCCTCATCGACCCTCCTTGTTACCTCCTCAAAAAATTCAATCAAGTTAGTCAGACACATAAGAAATAGGAGCAGGAGTAGGCCATCCGGCCCCTTGAGCCTGCTCCGCCATTCAAGATCATGGCTGATCTTCTACCTCAATGCCATTTTCCTGCACCATCCCCATATCCCTCGATGCCTTTAATATCTAGAAATCTCTGTTTTGAATGTATTCAATGACTGAGCCTCCACAGCATTCTGGGGTAGAGAATTCCGAAGATTCACCACTCCCTGACTGAAGAAAGTTCTAAATGGACTACCCCTTTTTCTGAGACTGTGACCCCTGGTTCTAGACTCCCCAGCCAGGGGAAACACCCTCCCTGCATCTACCCTGTTGAGCCCTGTAAGAATTTTGTGTTTCAATGAGATCACCTCTCATTCTTCTAAACTCCAGAGAATACAGGCCTAGTCCACTCAATCTCTCCTCATATGACAATCCCGCCATCCCAGGAATCAGTCTGGTGAACCTTCGTTGCACTCCCTCAATGGCAAGTATATCCTTTCTTAGGTAAGGAGACCAAAATTGTACACAATACTCCAGGTGCGGTCTCACCAAGGCCCTGTGTAGTTGCAGTAAGACATCTTTACTCCTGTACTCAAATCCTCTTGTAATAGAGGCCAACATACCATTTGCCTTCCTAATTGCTTGCTGCACCTGCATGTTAGTTTTCAGTGATTCATGTACAAGGACACCCAGGTCCCTTTGAACATCAACATTTCCCAATCTCTCACCATTTAAAAAATACTCTGCATTTCTGATTTTCCTACCAAAGTGGATAACTTCACATTTTTCCACATTATATTCCATTTGCCTTGTTCTTGCCCACTCACTTAGCCTGTCTATATCCCCTTGAAGCCTCTTTGCATCCTCCTCACAACTCACATTCCCACCTAGTTTTGTGTCATCAGCAAACTTGGAAATATTACATTTGGTTCCCTCATCCAAATCATTGATATAGATTGTGAATAGCTGAGGCCCAAGCACTGATCCCTGCGGTACCCACTAGTCACAGTCTGCCAACCTGAAAAAGACCCGTTTATTCCTACTCTCTATTTTCTGTCTGATAACCAATTCTCAATCCATGCCAGTATATTACCCCCAATTCCATGTGCTCTAACTTTGTTCACCAACCTCCTGTGTGGGACCTTATCGAAAGCCTTCTGAAAATCCAAATACACCACATCCACTGGTTCCCCCTTATCTATTCTACTAGTTACATCCTCAAAGAACTCCAATAGGTTTGTCAAACATGATTTCCCTTTCATAAATCCATGTAGATCATCAGATCCTTGGGATTTATCGACTTTCAGTCCCATTAATTTCTCTAGTACTATTTTTTTTGCTAATACTAATTTCTTTCAGTTCCTTATTCTCGCCAGACCCTTGGTTCTCCATTATTTCTGGGAGGTTTTTTGTGTTTTCTTCCGTGACGACAGATACAAAGTATTTGTTTAATTTCTCTGCCATTTCCTTATTCCCCATTATAAATTCTCCCGTCTGTCTGTAAGGGACCCACATTTGTCTTCCCCAGTCTTTTCCTTTTTACACACGTATAGAAGCTTTTATGGTCTGTTTTTATGTTTCTTGCTAGTTTACTCTCTGTCTATTTTCCCTTTCTTTATCAATTTCTTGGTCCTCCTTTGCTGAATTCTAAAATGCTCCCAATCCTCGGGCTTACTGCTTTTTCTGGCAACTTTATATGCCTCTTCCTTTGATTTAATCCTATCTTTAATTTCTTTTGTTAGCCACGGTTGGACCACTTTTCCTGTTGGGTTTTTGTGCCTTAAAGGAATATATATTTGTTGTAAATTATGTATTAATTCTTTAAATGCTAGCCATTGCCTGTCTACCATCATACCTTTTAATGTAGTTCCCCAATCAACCACAGCCGACTTGAGCCTCATACCTTCGTAGTTTCCTTTGTTTAGATTTAAGGCCCTAGTTTCGGATTGAACTACATCACTTTCAAACTGAATGAAGAATTCTATCATATTATGGTCACTCTTCTCTAATGACTCCTTTATAACAAGATCATTAATTAACCCTTTCTCATTGCACAATACTGAATCTAAAATAGCCTGTTCCCTAGTTGGTTCCTCAACATACTGATCTAGAAAACCATCTCGTCTACATTCCAGGAATTTGTCCTCCACAGTATTAGTGCTAATTTGGTTTGCCCAATCTGTATGTAGATTAAAGTCCCCCATGATTACTGCATTATCCTTGTTACATGCACTTCTATTTTCCTGCTTTATACCGTGCACTACATTACCACTACTGTTTGGCCTATAAACAACTCCCACCAATGTTTTCTGCTCCTTGCTGTTTCTTAGCTCCACCCAAACTGATTCTACATCTTGATTTTCTGAGCCACGATCCTTTCTCACCATTGTACTAATTTCATCCTTTATTAACAGCACCACTCCACCTCCTTTTCCTTTTTGCCTGTCCTTCCTAAATGTCGAATATCCTTGAATATTCAGTTCTCAGCTTTGGTCACCCTGCAGCCACATCTCTGTAATGGCAATTAGATCAGACCCATTTATTTCTATTTGTGCCGTCAATTCATCTACCTTGTTGTGAATGCTGTGTGCATTCAGATAAAGTGCCTTTAATTTTGCCTTTTTAACATTTTTTCCTATTTTGACCTTATTTGCTGCTGGCCTTTGTTTCCGCTGCCTTCCAATTTCACTTACTACTTTTCTGTCTTCCATTTCCAGTTTTGTTACTCTCCTGTCTGAATCTCCTCTTAGGTTCCCATCCCCCTGCCAAGTTAGTTTAAACCCTCCCCCGGGAGCACTAGCAAACCTACCCACAAGGATATTGCTCCCGACCCTGTTGGGTCCCACCTCCCCCGGCCTGTACAGGTCCCACCTCCCCCAGAACCGGCCCCAATGCCCCAGGAATCTAAAGCCCTCCCTCTTGCACCATCTCTCCAGCCACGCATTCATCTGCTCTATCCTCCTACTTCTATACTCACTAGCGCGTGGCACTGGGAGTAATCCGGAGATTATTACCCTTCAGGTCCTGCTTGTTAATCTCTTTCCTAACTCCTTAAACTCTGCCTGCAGGACCTCATCCCTCTTTCTACCTATGTCATTGGTACCTTCCCTTAACAAATCCGTGCTGACTGTCCTTGATTACTCCGTGCCTTTCTAAGTGACGGCTTATCCTGTCCCTCAGAATTGTTTCCAATAATTTGCCCACCACCGAGGTTGGACTGACTGGCTTATGCTTACCTGGTCTATTCCTCGCTCCCTTCTTAAACAATGGTACAACGTTAGCAGTCCTCCAATCGTCCGGCACCACACTGTGTCCAGTGAGGATTGGAAAATGTTGGTCAGAGCCTCCGCTATTTCCTCCCTGGCTTCTTTTATCAGCCTGGGATACATTCCATCCAGCCCTGGTGATTTATCTACTTTCAAGGATGCTAATCTCCTTAATACTTCCTCTCTCACTAAGTTTATCCTATCCAATATTTCACACTCCTTCTCCTTAACTACAATGTCTGCATTGTCCCTCTCTTTTGTAAAGACAGACGCAAAGTATCTTCCGCCTCCACCTTTTTGGTCTCTAATAGGCCCTACTCTTTCTCTAGTTATCCTCTTACTCTTAATATATTTATAAAACGTCTTTGGGTTTTCCTTGATTTTAGTTGCCAATATTTTTTCATGCCCTCTCTTTGCTTTCCTCATCTCCTTTTTAATTTCACCCCTGAACTTTCTATACTCCTCTAGGCTTTCTGTAGTATTGAGTTCTCAGTGTCTGCATAAGCTTTCCTTTTTTGCCTTATCTCACACTGTATGCTCCTTGACATCCAGAGGGCTCTAGATTTGGAGCCCCTCCCTTTTTCTTTGTGGGAACATATTTATTCTGCACCCCTTGAATCTTCCCCTTGAATGCCTCCCACTGCTCTGACACTGATTTACCTTCAAGTAGCTGTTTTCAGTCCACTTTTGCTAAATCACTTCTTAGCCTAGTAAAATTGGCCTTTCCCCAATTGAGAACTTTAACTCTTGCTCTGTCTTTGTCCTTTTCCATAACTATGCTAAAACTAACTGAATTATGATCACCACCACCAAAATGCTCTCCTACTGATACTCCTTCCACCTGCCCAGCCTCATTTCCTAAAACTAAATCCAGAACTGCCCCATTTCTTGTTGGGCTTGCTACGTACTGGCTAAAAAAGTTCTCCTGAATGCAGTTCAAGAATTTTGCACCCTCTATATCCTTCACACTGATTCTATCCCAGTTAATATTAGGGTAGTTGAAATCCCCTACTATTACTGCCCTATTGTTTTTGTACTTCTCAGAAATTTGCCGACATATTTGCTCCTCTATCTCCCTCTGACTGTTTGGGGGTCTATAGTACACTCCCAGCAGTGTGACTGCCCTTTTTTGTTCTTTAGTTCAACCCAGATGGCCTCATTTGATGATCCTTCTAACATATCATCCCTCCTCATGGCTGTAATTGTTCCTTTAACCAAAATTGCCACTCCCCATCCTTTTTTATCCCCCTCTCTATCTCATCTGAAAACCCTGTAACCAGGAACGTTGAGCTGCCATTCCTGCCCCTCTTTAAGCCATGTTTCTGTAATAACTACGATATCGTACTGCCACGTGTCTATCTGTGCCCTCAGCTCATCCGCCTTATTCACTGCACTCCTTGCATTGAGGTATATACCATTAAACACTGCCAAACTCCCTTGCTGTTTATTTTCTAACCTTTGTTTCTTCTGCCTTCCTAAATCACTTACTAATTTTCTGCCTTCCATTTCCAGTTCTGATTCTGTCCCATCTGAATCTACGCTCAGGTTCCCATCCCCCTACCAAGCTAGTTTAAACGACCCCCCCCCACCAAACAGCACTAGCGAACCTCCCTGACCAAGTGCTGGAAAGTGGATTATTTTCGGCCAGCGTGGACACGATGGGCCGAATGGCCTCCTTCTGTGCGGTAAATTTTGTATGATTCCATGAGAGCTCGCTGCTCGCTGAGTAGCATAATCAGAAACAGGGGCTGAAATAATTTAAGATTTCTCTGTCTACAGAGAAACTTTGTTTCAGATTTCTTTGTCTATACAGAGATTTTGTTTAATTTTTCTGAGAGTATAGAGAGACTTTGCTTAACATTTCTCTGTCTATAGAGAGACTTAGTTCATTTTTCTCGGTATAGAGACTTTGTTGAAAATTTCTGTGGGTATAGCAACACTTCATTAATTTCTCTGTCTACAGGGGTCGGCGATCGTGGGGCGAGGGGTCGGAGATCGTGGTGGGGGAGGGGTCGGCGATCGTGGGGCGAGGGGTCGGAGATCGTGGTGGGGGGAGCGGTCTCGGAGATCGTGGTGGGGGAGGGGTCGGAGATCGTGGTGGGGGGAGGGGTCTCGGAGATCGTGGTGGGGGGAGGGGTCGGAGATCGTGGTGGGGGGAGGGGTCGGAGATCGTGGTGGGGGGAGGGGTCGGAGATCGTGGTGGGCGGAGGGGTCGGAGATCGTGGTGGGCGGAGGGGTCGGAGATCGTGGTGGGGGGAGCGGTCTCGGAGATCGTGGTGGGGGAGCGGTCGGAGATCGTGGTGGGGGAGGGGTCAGAGATCGTGGTGGGGGGAGGGGTCGGAGATCGTGGTGGGGGGAGGGGTCGGAGATCGTGGTGGGGGGAGGGGTCGGAGATCGTGGTGGGGGGAGGGGTCGGAGATCGTGGTGGGGGGAGCGGTCGGAGATCGTGGTGGGGGGAGCGGTCGGAGATCGTGGTGGGGGAGGGGTCGGAGATCGTGGTGGGGGGAGGGGTCGGAGATCGTGGTGGGGGGAGGGGTCGGAGATCGTGGTGGGGGGAGGGGTCGGAGATCGTGGTGTGGGGAGGGGTCGGAGATCGTGGTGGGGGAGGGGTCGGAGATCGTGGTGGGGGAGGGGTCGGAGATCGTGGTGGGGGAGGGGTCGGAGATCGTGGTGGGGGAGGGGTCGGAGATCGTGGTGGGGGAGGGGTCGGAGATCGTGGCGGGGGGAGGGGTCGGAGATCGTGGCGGGGGGAGGGGTCGGAGATCGTGGCGGGGGGAGGGGTCTCGGAGATCGTGGCGGGGGGAGGGGTCTCGGAGATCGTGGCGGGGGGAGGGGTCTCGGAGATCGTGGCGGGGGGAGGGGTCTCGGAGATCGTGGCGGGGGGAGGGGTCTCGGAGATCGTGGCGGGGGAGGGGTCGGAGATCGTGGCGGGGGGAGGGGTCGGAGATCGTGGCGTGGGGAGCGGTCTCGGAGATCGTGGGGAGGGGGAGGGGCCGTAGATCGTGGGGAGGGGGAGGGGCCGGAGATCGTGGGGAGGGGGAGGGGCCGGAGATCGTGGGGAGGGGGAGGGGCCGGAGATCGTGGGGAGGGGGAGGGGCCGGAGATCGTGGGGAGGGGGAGGGGCCGGAGATCGTGGGGAGGGGGAGGGGCCGGAGATCGTGGGGAGGGGGAGGGGCCGGAGATCGTGGGGAGGGGGAGGGGCCGGAGATCGTGGGGAGGGGGAGGGGCCGGAGATCGTGGGGAGGGGGAGGGGCCGGAGATCGTGGGGAGGGGGAGGGGCCGGAGATCGTGGGGAGGGGGAGGGGCCGGAGATCGTGGGGAGGGGGAGGGGCCGGAGATCGTGGGGAGGGGGAGGGGCCGGGGATCGTGGGGAGGGGGTCGGGGATCGTGGGGAGGGGGTCGGGGATCGTGGGGAGGGGGTCGGGGATCGTGGGGAGGGGGTCGGGGATCGTGGGGAGGGGGTCGGGGATCGTGGGGAGGGGGTCGGGGATCGTGGGGAGGGGGTCGGGGATCGTGGGGAGGGGGTCGGGGATCGTGGGGAGGGGGTCGGGGATCGTGGGGAGGGGGTCGGGGATCGTGGGGAGGGGGTCGGGCCGGGGATCGTGGGGAGGGGGTCGGGCCGGGGATCGTGGGGAGGGGGTCGGGCCGGGGATCGTGGGGAGGGGGTCGGGCCGGGGATCGTGGGGAGGGGGTCGGGCCGGGGATCGTGGGGAGGGGGTCGGGCCGGGGATCGTGGGGAGGGGGTCGGGCCGGGGATCGTGGGGAGGGGGTCGGGCCGGAGATCGTGGGGAGAACATAAGAACATAAGAAATTGGAGCAGGAGTAGGCCAATCGGCCCCTCGAGCCTGCTCCGCCATTCAATAAGATCATGGCTGATCTGATCCCAACCACAAATCTAAAGAACACAAGAAGTCGGAGCAGGACCTGGCCACATAGCCCCTGGGCCCTCTCCGCCACCCACAGGGCATTGATCGATCCGAACTCAGCTTCATGTCCAATTTCCTGCCCGCTCCCCGTAACCCCTAATTCCCTTTACTTCTAGGAAACTGTCTATTTCTGTTTTAAATTTATCTAATGATGTAGCTTCCACAGCTTCCTGGGGCAGCAAATTCCACAGACCGACTACCCTCTGAGTGAAGAAGTTTCTCCTCATCTCAGTTTTGAAAGAGCAGCCCCTTATTCTAAGATTATGCCCCCTAGTTCTAGTTTCACCCATCTTTGGGAACATCCTTACTGCATCCACCCGATCAAGACCCTTCACAATCTTATATGTTTCAATAAGATCGCCTCTCATTCTTCTGAACTCCAATGAGTAGAGTCCCAATCTACTCAACCTCTCCTCATATGTCCGCCCCCTCATCCCCGGGATTAACCGAGTGAACCTTCTTTGTACTGCCTCGAGAGCAAGTATGTCTTTTCTTAAGTATGGAGACCAAAACTGTATGCAGTATTCCAGGTGCGGTCTCACCAATACCTTATATAACTGCAGCAATACCTCCTTGTTTTTATATTCTATCCCCCTAGCAATAAAAGCCAACATTCCGTTGGCTTTCTTGATCACCTGCTGCACCTGCATACCAACTTTTTGATTTTCTTGCACTAGGACCCCCAGATCCCTTTGTACTGCAGTACTTTCCAGTCTCTCGCCATTAAGAAAATAACTTGCTCTCTGATTTTTCCTGCCAAAGTGCATAACCTCACATTTTCCAATATTATATTGCATCTGCCAAATCTCCGCCCACTCACCCAGCCTGTCTATATTCCCTTGCAGGTTTTTTATGTCCTCCTCACTCTCTACTTTCCCTCCCATCTTTGTATCATCTGCAAATTTTGATATGTTGCACTCGGTCCCCTCCTCCAAATCGTTAATATAGATTGTAAAGAGTTGGGGACCCAGCACCGACCCCTGTGGAACACCACTGGTTACTGGTTGCCAGTCCGAAAATGAACCATTTATCCCAACTCTCTGCTTCCTGTTCAATAACCAATCCTCCACCCATGCCAGAATATTACCCCCAATCCCGTGATTTTTTATCTTAAGTAATAATCTTTTATGTGGCACCTTGTCGAATGCCTTCTGGAAGTCTAAATACACTACGTCCACTGGTTCCCCTTTATCCACCCTATACGTTATATCCTCGAAGAACTCGAGCAAATTTGTCAGACATGACTTCCCCTTCATAAAGCCATGCTGACTTTGTCCTATTAAATTATGCTTATCTAAATGTTCCGTTACTGTCTCCTTAATAATAGACTCCAAAATTTTACCCACCACAGATGTTAAGCTAACTGGCCTATAATTTCCAGCCTTCTGCCTACTACCCTTTTTAAATAACGGTGTTACATTAGCAGTTTTCCAATCTGCCGGGACCTCTCCTGAGTCCAGGGAATTTTGGAAAACTATCACCAAAGCATCCACAATCCCTACTGCCACTTCCCTCAAGACCCTAGGATGGAAGCCATCAGGTCCAGGGGATTTATCCGCCTTGAGTCCCATTATTTTACTGAGTACCATCTCCTGAGTGATTTTAATCGTATTTAGCTCCTCCCCCCCGAGAGTCCCCTGTTTGTCCAGTGTTGGGATATTCTTAGTGTCCTCTACTGTAAAGACTGAAACAAAATATTTGTTCAGCATTTTTGCCATCTCCATGTTTCCCACCATTAATTTCCCGGTTTCATCCTCTAAGGGACCTATGTTTGCCTTAGCCACCCTTTTTCTTTTTATATAACTATAGAAACTCTTGCTATCTGTTTTTATATTTTTTGCTAATTTCTTTTCATAATCTAACTTCCCTTTCTTAATCAATCCTTTAGTTACTTTTTGCTGTCTTTTGAAGAATTCCCAATCTTCTATCCTCCCACTAAGTTTGGCTACCTTATATGTCCTTGTTTTTAGTCGGATACTATCCTTGATTTCTTTACTTAGCCACGGATGGCTGTCATTTCTTTTACACCCTTTTTTCCTCAGTGGAATATATTTATTTTGAAAGTTGTAAAATAACTCCCTAAATGAACACCACTGCTCATGTACCGTCTTACCCTTTAATCTATTTTCCCAGTCCACTTTAATCAATTCCGCTCTCATACCATCATAGTCTCCTTTATTCAAGCTCAGTACGCTTGTTTGAGAATCAACCTTCTCACCCTCTAATTGGATATGGAATTCAACCATGTTGTGGTCGCTCGTTCCAAGGGGATCCTTAACTAGGACATTATTAATTAATCCTGACTCATTACACAGGACCAGGTCCAAGGTTGCCTGCCCCCTTGTAGGATCAGTTACATACTGCTCAAGAAATCCATCCCTGATGCACTCAATGAACTCGTCCTCAAGGCTGCTCTGCCCAATTTGATTTGTCCAGTTAATATGATAATTAAAATCCCCCATAATTATGGCTGTTCCCTTATTACATGCCCCGACTATCTCCTGATTAATACTTCTTCCAGCAGAGTTGCAACTATTAGGAGGCCTATATACTACGCCCACTAATGTTTTTTTTCCCTTATTATTCCTTATCTCGACCCAAACTGTTTCATTATCTTGATGCTTTGTCCCAATATCATTTCTCTGTATTACAGTGATTCCTTCCTTTATTAACATAGCCACCCCACCTCCCCTTCCTTCCTGCCTGTCCTTCCTGATTGTTAAATACCCTGGCATATTTAATTCCCAGTCGTTGTCACCCTGCAGCCATGTTTCTGTAATGGCCACAAGATCATACCCATACGTAGTTATTTGTGCCGTTAACTCGTCCATTTTATTACGAATGCTACGTGCATTCAGATAAATAACTTTCAAATCTGTTTTGTGACGCTTAGTTCCTGCTTTTTCCTTTTTTAACACTTTACCTATTACTCCATACCTTCTGTCCCTTCCTGTTACGCTTTCCTCTCTCTCCCTCCTCAGGTTCCCAACCCCCTGCCACTTTAGTTTAAACCCTCCCCAACAGCACTAGCAAACACTCCTCCTAGGACAGTAGTCCCGGCCCTGCCCAGGTGCAGACCATCCGGTTTGTACTGGTCCCACCTCCCCCAGAACCGTTTCCAGTGTCCCAGGAATTTGAATCCCTCCCCCTTGCACCATTCCTCTAGCCACGTATTCATTTGAAATATCCTCCTATTTCTACTCTGACTAGCACGTGGCACTGGCAGCAATCCTGAGATTACTACCTTTGAGGTCCTATTTTTTAATTTACCTCCTAACTCCCTATATTCTGCTTTTAGGACCTCATCCCCTTTTTTACCTATATCGTTGGTGCCTATGTGCACCACGACAGCTGGCTGTTCGCCCTCCCCCTCCAAAATGTTCTGTAACCGCTCCGAGACATCCTTGATCCTTGCACCAGGGAGGCAACACACCATCCTGGAGTCTCGGTTGCGGCCGCAGAAACGCCTGTCGTGGGGAGGGGGTCGGGTCGGAGATCGTGGGGAGGGGGTCGGGTTGGAGATCGTGGGGAGGGGGTCAGAGATCGTGGTGGGGGGAGGTTGGCCGATCGCATGTGTGGGATTGTGGCAAGTAGGCTTGTTGGGCCTGGGGAAACATTGCTGCTCCTCCGGGCCCACAAGCTGTGCAATAAAGGCACTTACCTGCTGATCTGGGCCTTCTCTCCTCCTCTCACGTGGTGTGAAACAGAGAGCCCGGGAATCCCGGCCCCCAGGAGTTAAAAATAAAAAACCTGTCAAAATGGAGACCCATGGCCTCCTTAAAAGATTTCACTGACTGACCCGTTTCCTGAGAGTGAGTTGGTCACCCGCCTCTCAACTTGCCTTCATTAAAATCGGAGTGAAGGCGGGTTTTACGATTTTACAATTTTTACTTTCCCACCGCCCCCAACCCACCCAGTCATGGGGTTAAAATTTATGCCCTTGTTTTAGATTTCTTTATTTAAGATTTCTCTGTCTATGGAGACTTTGATGTGGAGATGCCGTTGATGGACTGGGGTTGACTATTGTAAACAATTTTACAACACCAAGTTATAGTCCAACAAATTTATTTTAAATTCCACAAGCTTTCGGAGGCTTCCTCCTTCCACACCAGTCACCTGAGGAAGGAGGAAGCCTCCGAAAGCTTGTGGAATTTAAAATAAATTTGTTGGACTATAACTTGGTGTTTTAAAATTGTTTACAATTATGGAGACTTTGTTTAAGGTCTATCTGCAGAGAGACCTTGTTTAAGATTTCTGTGAATATAGAGAAATTTTGTTTAAGATTTCTCTGCCTCTCGAGAGACTTTGTTAAAGATTTCTCTGGATGTAGAGAGACTTTACTTAAGATCTATCTGTCTATAGAGAGAGTTTATTTAAGATTTCTGTGAGGATTGAGAGACTTTGTTCAAGATTTCTCTGGGTATAGAGCCGTGAAAATGTTCAGCTGAACAGAGAGAGCCAGCATGGATTAATTAGTAGGTCATGCCTGATGAACCTGATTGAATTTTTTGAAGAGGTGACTAAAGTAGTGGACAGGGGAATGTCGATGGATGTTGTTTATATGGACTTCCAGAAGGCATTCAAGAAAGTCCCTCTTAAGAGTCTGTTAGCTAAAGTTGAAGCTCATGGAATTGAGGGCAAATTATTGACCTGGTTAGGAAATTGGCTGAGTGGCAGGAGACAGTGGGCTCGATGTTACCAGGGCTGCGGGTTCGCGGCGGGGGGCGCTATTGTGGCGCATGGGTAACGCGCCCGGCGAAATCAGTCTGCCCCCCGCGCGATCGCAGCCTAATTGGATCCACTTACCTGGTCTTCCGGGTTCCCCACTGCTGATCTGCGCGTCGGGCGGGCTGCGCATGCGCAGTAAGATCTGTCAGCTGGACGAGCTCTATTTAAAGGGGCAGTCCTCCACTGACAGATGCTGCAACAAATAACAAAAATTACAGTATGGAGCAGCCCAGGGGGAAGGCTGCTCCCAGTTTAATGATGCCTCACCCCAGGTATCATTAGATGGGGTGAGGAGGAGGGGGAGGACAGATCTCCCCCCCCCCCCCCCCCCCCGCTCCCCGGCGGGCGGGAGGAAGCGGCCTGCCTCTGCCACCAAGAAGGCCTGGCTCGAGGTGGCAGAGGAGGTCACCTGCACCACCAACATATCGCCCACCTGCACACAGTGCAGGAGGCGGTCCTATGACCTCAATAGGTCAGCCACAGTGAGTACACGTAGTCTTTCCCCTACACTCCTTCTGCCACACCACCGTCCCCACCCCACATCTCCTTCTGCACCGCCAACACTACTCTGTCACATCACCCCTCATACCCACTCAAAGCTCATCCTCATCTTACCTGCACCTACTCACCTCGCCAGTACTCATCCCACCACTACCACTCAACCCAATCCTCATACAATCTCATGGCTCTATCTCATACTCACCCTCTCGTGCATCTCTTTCATGGTCAGCCTCACTTAACCTGCCACTACCTGTGCAGCAGCCACAGGGCATGCATCACATATGTGCAGTAGGCAGTGTAAGGCAAACGTGTCATGAGCTTGAAGGGGATGCACAAGGGTGTTTGAGGGTTTGTCATGGTTTTTACTTATATTGAATTTCTGACCAACTCACATCACATATTATATTGGCACCACTACTGCCACGTCTTTGCGAATCTTGTCTGGTTTGTGCAATAATGCCTTTTCCTGAGGATCACAATGAAGACTCACCACTGATGCCACCCATTGTGTCACTGCAGAGTGGGTGTAAGTGTATTTGCAAGGCTCTTTTGTGCAGACCACTGAGAGACGTCGGCGATGTCCCCGGTGGCACCCTGGAAGGATGCGGAGGAGAAGTTGTTGAGGGCAGTGGTGACTTTGACAGTGACAGCTAAGAAGATGGTGCTCGGGCCAGCCGGGAGCAGCTCGGCATGAAAGAGGCTGCTGATGTCCACGACTACATGTTGAGTGACTCTGAGCCTCCGTGTGCACTGCTGCTCAGAGAGGTCCAGGAAGCTGAGCCTCGGTCTGTGGACCCTGTGGCGAGGGTAGTGCCCTCTGCGACGCATCTCTCTCTGCGGTTGCCCTCCCTCCTGCTGTACGGATGGATGTGTCACAGCACTGTGTTGTGGAGCTCCACGTGTCAGAGGTGGAAGGCGTGGATGGCGAGGCTGGTGAGGCTGTTCGCCCTCCGAGGAGGTCATGACTGCAGCTACGGTGGCCCCCATCTGGAAGATGTACATCTGAGGGAGTCCGCAAGGTAGGTACATGTCTCTGGACCCCGGGGTAAGTGTGCAAGTTGGTGACTTTTGTTGTCAGGAGGAGGGTGGTGGAGGCCAAACTTTGTCCCAAGTGACAGAGTGGCCTCCTGCAATGAGTGAGGGTCTCTCCCCCACCCCCCCCCACCTATCAAATGGACCTTTGCAGCTACCACAGCTACGTCCATTTCAACTGGGAGTGTTTCCCCCAGTATGGGAAACAGTCCCAGTAGTCTCTAAAATCCCACTCCTCCTCACATATTCCCTTAATCAGGTCAGTCAATGACCTGAAATAGCTAAGTAAATACTGTTAAGTGGCATCCCGCTGGCTTTAATTACCTGCGGGAGTCCCACATGTGTGGGCTGCGCATGCACGTCGGCGCGTCTGTGGGGAACCCGGAAGTGGGCGGGTTGGAGCCGGGCTCTGGACCCGATCCGGGGTTCCCCGATTTTCGGAGCCCCCCCCCCCCCTGCCCCCCGCCAGGAACGCACCTGATAGCTGGTGCTAAAACGAAGCCTAGTGAGTAGGGATAATGGGCAGGTACTCAAATTGGCAGGATGTGACTAGTGGTGTCCACAGGGATCTGTGTTGGGGCCTCAACTATTCACTGTATTTATTAATTACTTAGATGACAGGATAGAGAGCCACATATCCAAGTTTGCTGATGACATAATGATAGGCAGCATTGTAAGCAGTGTAGATGGAAGCATAAAATTACAGAGAGATATTAATAGATTAAGTGAATGGGCAAAACTGTGGCAAATGGATTTCAATGTAGGCAAATGTGAGATAATCTAAAAAGGATAGACCAGAGTACTTTCTAAATGGTGAAAAGCTCAAAACAGTGGAGGTCCAAAGAGACTTAGGGGTCCATGTATATAGATCATTAAAATGTCATGGACAGGTACAGAAAAAAAAAGGGCTTTTGGAACGCTGGCCTTTATTTCCCCCTAGAATACAAGGGGGTAGAAGTTATGCTGCAGCTTTACAAAGCTCTGGTTAGACCACACCTGGAGTACTGGGTTCAGTTCTGGGCACCGCACCTTTGGAAGGACATATTGGCCTTGGAGGGAGTGCAGTGCAGGTTTACTAGAATGATACCTGGACTCCAAGGGTTAAATTACTCGGTGAGATTACACAAACTAGGGTTGTATTCCCTGGAATTTAGAAGGTTAAGGGATGATTTGATTGAAGTTTTCAAGATATTAAGAGGAACTGATAGGGTAGATAGAGAGAAACTATTTCTGCTGGTTGTTGAATCTAGGACTAGGGGACATAGTCTAAATATTCGAGCCAGGAGTGAAGTTCGGAAACACTTCTACACACAAAGGGTGGTAGAAGTTTGGAATTCTCTTCTGCAAACGGTCGTTGATGCTAGCTCAATTGTTAATTTTAAATCTGATATTGATAGATTTTTATTAACCAAAGGTATTAATGGATATGGAACTCAGACTTAGGTCACAGATCAGCCATGATCTCATCGAATGGCAGAACAGGCTCGAGGGGCTGAATGGCCTCCTGTTTCTATGATCCTATGTAAAGTGACTTCGTTTAAAATTTCTGTTTATTGAGAGACTGTGTTTAAGATGTCCCTATCTGTAGAGAGACTGTGTTTAAGATTTCTCTATCTGTAGAGAGACTGTGTTTAAGATTTCTCTATCTGTAGAGAGACTGTGTTTAAGATTTCCCTATCTGTAGAGAGACTGTGTTTAAGATTTCCCTATCTGTAGAGAGACTGTGTTTAAGATTTCCCTATCTGTAGAGAGACTGTGTTTAAGATTTCCCTATCTGTAGAGAGACTGTGTTTAAGATTTCCCTATCTGTAGAGAGACTGTGTTTAAGATTTCTCTGTTTATTGAGAGACTTTGATTAAGGTTTCTCTGGGTAGAGAGAGACTTTGTTTATGATTAAGAGGGCGAAATCACAAAGCAGATGGCAACGAGAGTGGTTCGTGAACTGAGTGGGAACTTGAGAATTTGTTGAGAATGGCAATTAGGTGTAGAGGGGGAAGGTAGCATAGTGGTTATGTTACTGGGCTAGTAATCCAGAGGCCTGGACTAAAATCCAGAGTCATGAGTTCAAATCCCGCCACGGCAGCTGGCGAATTTAAATTCAATTAATTAAATTCAATTAATTAAATAAAAATCTGGAATTAAAATACTAGTATCAGTAATGATGGCCATGAAACTACCGGATTGTCGTAAAAACCCATCTGGTTCACTAATGTCCTTTAGGGAAGGAAACCTGCCGTCCTTACCCGGTCTGGCCTATATGTGACTCCAGACCCACAGCAATGTGGTTGATTCTTAATTGCCCTCTGAAATGGCCTAGCAAGCCACTCAGTTGTAAAATCTCGCTACGAAAAGTCATAATAAGAATAAAACCGGACGGATCACCCGGCATCGGACCACTAGGCACCGGACACGACAACGGCAAAACACCAAGCCCAGTCGACCCTGCAAGGTCCTCCTTACGAACATCTGGGGACTTGTGCCAAAATTGGGAGAGCTGTCCCACAGACTAGTCAAGCAACAGCCTGACATAGCCATACTTACAGAATCATACCTTTCAGCCAACGTCCCAGACACTTCCATCACCATCCCTGGGTATGTCCTGTCCCACCGGCAGGACAGACCCACCAGAGGTGGCGGTACAGTGATATACAGTCAGGAGGGAGTGGCCCTGGGAGTCCTCAACATTGACTCTGGACCCCATGAAATCTCATGGCATCAGGTCAAACATGGGCAAGGAAACCTCCTGCTGATTACCACCTACCGTCCTCCCTCAGCTGATGAATCAGTCCTCCTCCATGTTGAACACCACTTGGAGGAAGCACTGAGGGTAGCAAGGGCACAAAATGTACTCTGGGTGGGGGACTTCAATGTCCATCACCAAGAATGACTCGGTAGCACCACTACTGACCGAGCTGGCCGAGTCCTGAAGGACATAGCTGCTAGACTGGGCCTGCGGCAGGTGGTGAGCGAACCAACACGAGGGAAAAACTTACTTGACCTCGTCCTCACCAATCTACCTGTCGTAAATACATCTGTCCATGACAGTATTGGTAGGAGTGACCACCGCACAGTCCTCGTGGAGATGAAATCCCGTCTTCGCACTGAGGACACCATCCAACGTGTTGTGTGGCACTACCACCGTGCTAAATGGGATCGATTCAGAACAGATCTAGCAGCTCAAAACTGGGCATCCATGAGGTGCTGTGGGCCATCAGCAGCAGCAGAATTGTATTCCAGCACAATCTGTAACCTCATGGCCCGGCATATTCCTCACTCTACCATTACCAACAAGCCAGGGGATCAACCCTGGTTCAATGAGGAGTGTAGAAGAGCATGCCAGGAGCAGCACCAGGCGTACCGAAAAATGAGGTGCCAACCTGGTGAAGCTACAAATCAGGACGACATGCATGCTAAACAGCGGAAGCAACATGCTATAGACAGAGCTAAGCGATTCCACAACCAACGGATCAGATCAAAGCTCTGCAGTCCTGCCACATCCAGTCGTGAATGGTGGTGGACAATTAAACAACTAACAGGAGGAGGAGGCTCTGCAAACATCCCCATTCTCAATGATGGCGGAGACCAGCACGTGAGTGCAAAAGACAAGGCTGAAGCGTTTGCAACCATCTTCAGCCAGAAGTGCCGAGTGGATAATCCATCTCAGCCTCCTCCCGATATCCCCACCATCACGGAAGCCAGTCTTCGGCCAATTCGATTCACTCCACGTGATATCAAGAAGCGGCTGAGTGCACTGGATACAGCAAAGGCTATGGGCCCCGACAACATCCCAGCTGTAGTGCTGAAGACTTGTGCTCCAGAACTAGCTGCGCCTCTAGCCAAGCTGTTCCAGTACAGCTACAACACTGGCATCCACCCGACAATGTGGAAAATTGCCCAGGTATGTCCTGTCCACAAAAAGCAGGACAAATCCAATCCGGCCAATTACCGCCCCATCAGTCTACTCTCAATCATCAGCAAAGTGATGGAAGGTGTCGTCGACAGTGCTATCAAGCGGCACTTACTCACCAATAACCTGCTCACCGATGCTCAGTTTGGGTTCCGCCAGGACCACTCGGCTCCAGACCTCATTACAGCCTTGGTCCAAACATGGACAAAAGAGCTGAATTCCAGAGGTGAGGTGAGAGTGACTGCCCTTGACATCAAGGCAGCATTTGACCGAGTGTGGCACCAAGGAGCCCTAGTAAAATTGAAGTCATTGGGAATCGGGGAAAACTCTCCAGTGGCTGGAGTCATACCTAGCACAAAGGAAGATGGTAGTGGTTGTTGGAGGCCAATCATCTCAGCCCCAGGGCATTGCTGCAGGAGTTCCTCAGGGCAGTGTCCTCGGCCCAACCATCTTCAGCTGCTTCATCAATGACCTTCCCTCCATCATAAGGTCAGAAATGGGGATGTTTGCTGATGACTGCACAGTGTTCAGTTCCATTCGCAACCCCTCAGATAATGAAGCAGTCCGAGCCTGCATGCAGCAAGACCTGGACAACATCCAGGCTTGGGCTCATAAGTGGCAAGTAACATTCGCGCCAGATAAGTGCCAGGCAATGACCATCTCCAACAAGAGAGAGTCTAACCACCTCCCCTTGACATTCAACGGCATTACCATCACCGAATCCCCCACCATCAACATCCTGGGGGTCACCATTGACCAGAAACTTAACTGGACCAGCCATATAAATACCGTGGCTACAAGAGCAGGTCAGAGGCTGGGTATTCTGCGGCGAGTGACTCACCTCCTGACTCCCCAAAGCCTTTCCACCATCTACAAGGCACAAGTCAGGAGTGTGATGGAATACTCTCCACTTGCCTGGATGAGTGCAGCTCCAACAACACTCAAGAAGCTCGACACCATCCAAGATAAAGCAGCCCGCTTGATTGGCACCCCATCCACCACCCTAAACATTCACTCCCTTCACCACCGGCGCACTGTGGCTGCAGTGTGCACCATCCACAGGATGCACTGCAGCAACTCGCCAAGGCTTCTTCGACAGCACCTCCCAAACCCGCGACCTCTACCACCTAGAAGGACAAGAGCAGCAGGCGCATGGGAACAACACCACCTGCACGTTCCCCTCCAAGTCACACACCATCCCGACTTGGAAATATATCGCCGTTCCTTCATCGTCGCTGGGTCAAAATCCTGGAACTCGCTTCCTAACAGCACTGTGGGAGAACCTTCACCACACGGACTGCAGCGGTTCAAGAAGGCGGCTCACCACCACCTTCTCGAGGGCAATTAGGGATGGGCAATAAATGCCGGCCTTGCCAGCGACGCCCACATCCCGTGAACGAATAAAAAAAAAAAATTAAATAAAAAGCGAAAAATAATAAAACAAACTAAGAAGTAATTGTCTATAAATAAATAGATTATTTAGTGGAGAGAATCGGTGCTGAGCACCAGGGGAGGAGCCCCAGGTATCAGTATAAAAGAGGCAGCGGAGCGGAGTGGGGAGAATCGGTCCTGAGCACTAGGGGAGGAGCCCCAGGTATCAGTGTAAAAGAGGCAGCGGAGCGGAGACTTCCTTACTCTTGAACTCCAAACCCCTTGCAATAAAGGCCAACATGCCATTTGCTTTCCTAATTGCTTGCTGTATCTGCATACTAACTTTTTGTGTTTCTTGTACGAGGACACTGAAGTCTCTCCGAACACCAACATTTAATAGTTTCTTATCACTTAAAAAATATTCTGTTTTTCTATTCTTCCTACCAAAGTGAATAACCTCACATTTCCCCACATTATACTCCATCTGCCACCTTCTTGCCCACTCACTTAACATCCCTTTGCAGACTCTTTGTGTCCTCCTCACAGCTTACTTTCCCACCCAAATTTGTATCATCAGCAAACATAGATGAAGGAACCGAGTGTAATGTATCCAAGTCATTAATATAGATTGTAAATAGCTGAGGCCCAAACACTGATCCTTGTGGCATCCCACTAGTTACAACCTGACAACCTGAGAATGACCCGTTTATCCCTCCTCTCTGTTTTCCGTCCTTTAACCAATCCTCAATCCATGCTAATATATTACCCCCAACCTCATGAGCCCTTACCTTGTGTAACAATCTTTTATGTGGCACCTCATCGAATGCCTTTTGAAAATCCAAATATACTCCATCCACTGGTTCCCCTTTATCGACCCTGCTCGTCACATACTCAAAAAACTAATAAATTTGTCAAACACGATTTCCTTTTCATCAAACCATGTTGACTCTGCCCAATCATATTATGATTTTCCAAGTGCCCTGTTACCACTTCCTTAATAATGGATTCCAGCATTTTCCTGACGACTGATGTCAGGCTAACTGGTCATAGTTCCCTGTTTTCTCTCTCCCTCCTTTCTTGAATAACAGGGTTACATTTGCTACTTTCCAATCCATTGGGACCGTTCTAGAATTCAGGGAATTTTGGAAGATCATAACCAATGCATCCACTATCTCTGCAGCCACCTCTTTTAAAACCCTCGGATGTCGGCCATCAGATCCAGGGGATTTATCAGCTTTTAGTCCCATTAGTTTCTCCAGTATTTTTTCTCTACTGATATTAATTACTTTAAGTTCCTCACTCTCATTAGACCCTTAGTTCCCCACTATTTCAGGTATGTTTTTGTGTCTTCTACTGTGAAGACAGATACAAAATATTTGTTTAAAGTCTCTGCCATTTCCTGATTCCCCATTATAATTTCTCCTGTCTCAGCCTCTAAGGGACCAACGTTTACTTTTGCTACTCTCTTCCTTTTTACATACTTGTAGAAGCTCTTCAATCCTTTTTATATTTCTTGGAAGAGAATTTATATTTCTTGCTAGTTTATCCCTCTGGGCTTGAGGGGCGGCTGGAGTCACTGCAGAGCATAAGGGAGGCTGAAGGTTTCCTGGATTGTATGAATTTCTATAGTTACACTTTATTTACAATTTCCCTGTCAATGGAGAGACTTTATTTACAATTTCCCTGTCAATGGAGAGAGACTTTATTTACAATTTCCCTGTCTAGAGAGAGACTTTATTTACAATTTCCCTGTCTAGAGAGAGAGACTTTATTTACAATTTCCCTGTCCAGAGAGAGACTTTATTTACAATTTCCCTGTCTAGAGAGAGACTTTATTTACAATTTCCCTGTCTAGAGAGAGAGACTTTATTTACAATTTCCCTGTCTAGAGAGAGACTTTATTTACAATTTCCCTGTCTAGAGAGAGACTTTATTTACAATTTCCCTGTCCAGAGAGAGAGACTTTATTTACAATTTCCCTGTCGAGACTTTATTTACAATTTCCCTGTCTAGAGAGAGACTTTATTTACAATTTCCCTGTCTAGAGAGAGAGACTTTATTTACAATTTCCCTGTCTAGAGAGAGACTTTATTTACAATTTCCCTGTCTAGAGAGAGAGACTTTATTTACAATTTCCCTGTCTAGACTTTATTTACAATTTCCCTGTCCAGAGAGAGAGACTTTATTTACAATTTCCCTGTCTAGAGAGAGACTTTATTTACAATTTCCCTGTCTAGAGAGAGAGACTTTATTTACAATTTCCCTGTCTAGAGAGAGACATTATTTACAATTTCCCTGTCCAGAGAGAGAGACTTTATTTACAATTTCCCTGTCGAGACTTTATTTACAATTTCCCTGTCTAGAGAGAGACTTTATTTACAATTTCCCTGTCTAGAGAGAGAGACTTTATTTACAATTTCCCTGTCTAGAGAGAGACTTTATTTACAATTTCCCTGTCTAGAGAGAGAGACTTTATTTACAATTTCCCTGTCTAGACTTTATTTACAATTTCCCTGTCCAGAGAGAGAGACTTTATTTACAATTTCCCTGTCTAGAGAGAGACTTTATTTACAATTTCCCTGTCTAGAGAGAGAGACTTTATTTACAATTTCCCTGTCTAGAGAGAGACTTTATTTACAATTTCCCTGTCTAGAGAGAGAGACTTTATTTACAATTTCCCTGTCGAGACTTTATTTACAATTTCCCTGTCTAGAGAGAGACTTTATTTACAATTTCCCTGTCGAGAGAGAGAGACTTTATTTACAATTTCCCTGTCTAGAGAGAGACTTTATTTACAATTTCCCTGTCCAGAGAGAGAGACTTTATTTACAATTTCCCTGTCTAGACTTTATTTACAATTTCCCTGTCCAGAGAGAGAGACTTTATTTACAATTTCCCTGTCTAGAGAGAGAGACTTTATTTACCATTTCCCTGTCTAGAGAGAGAGACTTTATTTACAATTTCCCTGTCTCGAGAGAGACTTTATTTACAATTTCCCTGTCTCGAGAGAGACTTTATTTACAATTTCCCTGTCTAGAGAGAGACTTTATTTACAATTTCCCTGTCTAGAGAGAGACTTTATTTACAATTTCCCTGTCCAGAGAGAGAGACTTTATTGACAATTTCCCTGTCGAGAGAGAGAGACTTTATTTACAATTTCCCTGTCTAGACTTTATTTACAATTTCCCTGTCGAGAGAGAGACTTTTACAATTTCCCTGTCTCGAGAGAGAGACTTTATTTACAATTTCCCTGTCTAGACTTTATTTACAATTTCCCTGTCTGGAGAGAGACTTTATTTACAATTTCCCTGTCCAGAGAGAGAGACTTTATTTACAATTTCCCTGTCTAGAGAGAGACTTTATTTACAATTTCCCTGTCTAGAGAGAGAGACTTTATTTACAATTTCCCTGTCTAGAGAGAGAGACTTTATTTACAATTTCCCTGTCTAGAGAGAGAGACTTTATTTACAATTTCCCTGTCTAGACTTTATTTACAATTTCCCTGTCTAGAGAGAGAGACTTTATTTACAATTTCCCTGTCCAGAGAGAGACTTTATTTACAATTTCCCTGTCGAGAGAGAGAGACTTTATTTACAATTTCCCTGTCTAGAGAGAGAGACTTTTACAATTTCCCTGTCTAGACTTTATTTACAATTTCCCTGTCTAGAGAGAGACTTTATTTACAATTTCCCTGTCTAGAGAGAGACTTTATTTACAATTTCCCTGTCCAGAGAGAGAGACTTTATTTACAATTTCCCTGTCTAGACTTTATTTACAACTTCCCTGTCTAGAGAGAGACTTTATTTACAATTTCCCTGTCTAGACTTTATTTACAACTTCCCTGTCTCGAGAGAGAGACTTTATTTACAATTTCCCTGTCTAGAGAGAGAGACTTTATTTACAATTTACCTCTCTGGAGAGAGACTTTATTTACAATTTCCCTGTCGAGAGAGAGAGCCTTTATTTACAATTTCCCTGTCTAGAGAGAGAGCCTTTATTTACAATTTCCCTGTCTAGAGCGAGAGACTTTATTTACAATTTCCCTTTCTGGAGAGAGACTTTATTTACAATTTCCCTGTCCAGAGAGAGACTTTATTTACAATTTCCCTGTCCAGAGAGAGACTTTATTTACAATTTCCCTGTCTAGAGAGAGACTTTATTTACAATTTCCCTGTCCAGAGAGAGAGACTTTATTTACAATTTCCCTGTCCAGAGAGAGACTTTATTTACAATTACCTGTCGAGAGAGAGAGACTTTATTTACAATTTCCCTGTCTAGAGAGAGACTTTATTTACAATTACCTGTCGAGAGAGAGAGACTTTATTTACAATTTCCCTGTCTAGAGAGAGACTTTATTTACAATTTCCCTGTCTAGAGAGAGAGACTTTATTTACAATTTCCCTGTCTAGACTTTATTTACAATTTCCCTGTCTGGAGAGAGAGACTTTATTTACAATTTCCCTGTCTAGACTTTATTTACAATTTCCCTGTCCAGAGAGAGAGACTTGATTTACAATTTCCCTGTCTGGAGAGAGAGACTTTATTTACAATTTCCCTGTCTAGAGAGAGAGACTTTATTTACAATTTCCCTGTCCAGAGAGAGAGACTTTATTTACAATTTCCCTGTCTAGAGAGAGAGACTTTATTTACAATTTCCCTGTCTTGAGAGAGAGACTTTATTTACAATTTCCCTGTCTAGACTTTATTTACAATTTCCCTGTCTGGAGAGAGACTTTATTTACAATTTCCCTGTCTCGAGAGAGAGACTTTATTTACAATTTCCCTGTCAAGAGAGAGACTTTATTTACAATTTCCCTGTCTAGACTTTATTTACAATTTCCCTGTCTGGAGAGAGACTTTATTTACAATTTCCCTGTCTAGAGAGAGAGACTTTATTTACAGTTTCCCTGTCTGGAGAGAGAGACTTTATTTACAATTTCCCTGTCTGGACTTTATTTACAATTTCCCTGTCGAGAGAGAGAGACTTTATTTACAATTTCCCTGTCTGGAGAGAGACTTTATTTACAATTTCCCTGGAGAGAGAGACTTTATTTACAATTTCCCTGTCTAGAGAGAGAGACTTTATTTACAATTTCCCTGTCTAGACTTTATTTACAATTTCCCTGTCTAGAGAGAGAGACTTTATTTACAATTTCCCTGTCAAGAGAGAGAGACTTTATTTACAATTTCCCTGTCTAGACTTGATTTACAATTTCCCTGTCTAGAGAGAGAGACTTTATTTACAATTTCCCTGTCTGGAGAGAGAGACTTTATTTACAATTTCCCTGTCTGGAGAGAGACTTTATTTACAATTTCCCGTCTAGAGAGAGACTTTATTTACAATTTCCCTGTCTAGACTTGATTTACAATTTCCCTGTCGAGAGAGAGAGACTTTATTTACAATTTCCCTGTCTAGACTTTATTTACAATTTCCCAGTCTAGAGAGAGAGACTTTATTTACAATTTCCCTGTCTAGAGAGAGAGACTTTATTGACAATTTCCCTGTCTAGAGAGAGAGACTTTATTTACAATTTCCCTGTCTAGACTTTATTTGCAATTTCCCTGTCGAGAGAGAGAGACTTTATTTACAATTTCCCTGTCAAGAGAGAGAGACTTTATTTACAATTTCCCTGTCTAGACTTTATTTACAATTTCCCTGTCGAGAGAGAGAGACTTTACTTACAATTTCCCTGTCTAGAGAGAGACTTTATTTACAATTTCCCTGTCTAGAGAGAGACTTTATTTACAATTTCCCTGTCTAGAGAGAGAGACTTTATTTACAATTTCCCTGTCTAGAGAGAGAGACTTTATTTACAATTTCCCTGTCTAGAGAGAGAGACTTTATTTACAATTTCCCTGTCTCGACTTTATTTACAATTTCCTTGTCTAGAGAGAGAGACTTTATTTACAATTTCCCTGTCCAGAGAGAGAGACTTTATTTACAATTTCCCTGTCGAGAGAGAGACTTTATTTACAATTTCCCTGTCAATGGAGAGAGACTTTATTTGCAATTTCCCTGTCTAGAGAGAGACTTTATTTACAATTTTCCTGTCTGGAGAGAGACTTTATTTACAATTTCCCTGTCTAGAGAGAGAGACTTTATTTCCAATTTCCCTTTCGAGAGAGAGACTTTATTTACAATTTCCCTGTCGAGAGAGAGACTTTATTTACAATTTCCCTGTCTCGAGAGAGACTTTATTTACAATTTCCCTGTCTCGAGAGAGACTTTATTTACAATTTCCCTGTCCAGAGAGAGAGACTTTATTTACAATTTCCCTGTCTAGAGAGAGAGACTTTATTTACAATTTCCCTGTCTAGAGAGAGACTTTATTTACAATTTCCCTGTCGAGAGAGAGAGACTTTATTTACAATTTCCCTGTCGAGACTTTATTTACAATTTCCCTGTCTAGAGAGAGAGACTTTATTTACAATTTCCCTGTCTAGAGAGAGACTTTATTTACAATTTCCCTGTCTGGAGAGAGACTTTATTTACAATTTCCCTGGAGAGAGAGACTTTATTTACAATTTCCCTGTCTGGAGAGAGAGACTTTATTTACAATTTCCCTGTCTAGAGAGAGACTTTATTTACAATTTCCCTGTCTAGAGAGAGAGACTTTATTTACAATTTCCCTGTCTGGAGAGAGAGACTTTATTTACAATTTCCCTGTCCAGAGAGAGAGACTTTATTTACAATTTCCCTGTCTGGGGAGAGAGACTTTATTTACAATTTCCCTGTCTAGAGAGAGACTTTATTTACAATTTCCCTGTCTAGAGAGAGAGACTTTATTTACAATTTCCCTGTCTGGAGAGAGAGACTTTATTTACAATTTCCCTGTCCAGAGAGAGATACTTTATTTACAATTTCCCTGTCTAGACTTTATTTACAATTTCCCTGTCTAGAGAGAGAGACTTTATTTACAATTTCCCTGTCTAGAGAGAGAGACTTTATTTACAATTTCCCTGTCTAGAGAGAGACTTTATTTACAATTTCCCTGTCTAGAGAGAGAGACTTTATTTACAATTTCCCTGTCTAGACTTTATTTACAATTTCCCTGTCTCGAGAGAGAGACTTTATTTACAATTTCCCTGTCTAGACTTTATTTACAATTTCCCTGTCTAGAGAGAGACTTTATTTACAATTTCCCTGTCTAGAGAGAGACGTTATTTACAATTTCCCTGTCTGGAGAGAGAGACTTTATTTACAATTTCCCTGTCTAGAGAGAGAGACTTTATTTACAATTTCCCTGTCTAGAGAGAGAGACTGTATTTACAATTTCCCTGTCTAGAGAGAGACTTTATTTACAATTTCCCTGTCTGGAGAGAGAGAGACTTTATTTCCAATTTCCCTGTCTGGAGAGAGACTTTATTTACAATTTCCCTGTCGAGAGAGAGACTTTATTTACAATTTCCCTGTCGAGACTTTATTTACAATTTCCCTGTCGAGAGAGAGACTTTATTTACAATTTCCCTGTCGAGAGAGAGACTTTATTTCCAATTTCCCTGTCTGGAGAGAGACTTTATTTACAATTTCCCTGTCAAGAGAGAGAGACTTTATTTACAATTTCCCTGTCTAGACTTTATTTACAATTTCCCTGTCAAGAGAGAGAGACTTTATTTACAATTTCCCTGTCTAGAGAGAGAGACTTTACTTACAATTTCCCTGTCTGGAGAGAGACTTTATTTACAATTTCCCTGTCTAGAGAGAGACTTTATTTACAATTTCCCTGTCTAGAGAGAGAGACTTTATTTACAATTTCCCTGTCTAGAGAGAGAGACTTTATTTACAATTTCCCTGTCTAGAGAGAGAGACTTTATTTACAATTTCCCTGTCTAGAGAGAGAGACTTTATTTACAATTTCCCTGTCTGGACTTTATTTACAATTTCCCTGTCCAGAGAGAGAGACTTTATTTACAATTTCCCTGTCTAGAGAGAGACTTTATTTACAATTTCCCTGTCTAGAGAGAGAGACTTTATTTACAATTTCCCTGTCTAGAGAGAGACATTATTTACAATTTCCCTGTCCAGAGAGAGAGACTTTATTTACAATTTCCCTGTCGAGACTTTATTTACAATTTCCCTGTCTAGAGAGAGACTTTATTTACAATTTCCCTGTCTAGAGAGAGAGACTTTATTTACAATTTCCCTGTCTAGAGAGAGACTTTATTTACAATTTCCCTGTCTAGAGAGAGAGACTTTATTTACAATTTCCCTGTCTAGACTTTATTTACAATTTCCCTGTCCAGAGAGAGAGACTTTATTTACAATTTCCCTGTCTAGAGAGAGACTTTATTTACAATTTCCCTGTCTAGAGAGAGAGACTTTATTTACAATTTCCCTGTCTAGAGAGAGACTTTATTTACAATTTCCCTGTCTAGAGAGAGAGACTTTATTTACAATTTCCCTGTCGAGACTTTATTTACAATTTCCCTGTCTAGAGAGAGACTTTATTTACAATTTCCCTGTCGAGAGAGAGAGACTTTATTTACAATTTCCCTGTCTAGAGAGAGACTTTATTTACAATTTCCCTGTCCAGAGAGAGAGACTTTATTTACAATTTCCCTGTCTAGACTTTATTTACAATTTCCCTGTCCAGAGAGAGAGACTTTATTTACAATTTCCCTGTCTAGAGAGAGAGACTTTATTTACCATTTCCCTGTCTAGAGAGAGAGACTTTATTTACAATTTCCCTGTCTCGAGAGAGACTTTATTTACAATTTCCCTGTCTCGAGAGAGACTTTATTTACAATTTCCCTGTCTAGAGAGAGACTTTATTTACAATTTCCCTGTCTAGAGAGAGACTTTATTTACAATTTCCCTGTCCAGAGAGAGAGACTTTATTGACAATTTCCCTGTCGAGAGAGAGAGACTTTATTTACAATTTCCCTGTCTAGACTTTATTTACAATTTCCCTGTCGAGAGAGAGAGACTTTTACAATTTCCCTGTCTCGAGAGAGAGACTTTATTTACAATTTCCCTGTCCAGAGAGAGAGACTTTATTTACAATTTCCCTGTCTAGAGAGAGACTTTATTTACAATTTCCCTGTCTAGAGAGAGAGACTTTATTTACAATTTCCCTGTCTAGAGAGAGAGACTTTATTTACAATTTCCCTGTCTAGAGAGAGAGACTTTATTTACAATTTCCCTGTCTAGACTTTATTTACAATTTCCCTGTCTGGAGAGAGAGACTTTATTTACAATTTCCCTGTCCAGAGAGAGACTTTATTTACAATTTCCCTGTCGAGAGAGAGAGACTTTATTTACAATTTCCCTGTCTAGAGAGAGAGACTTTTACAATTTCCCTGTCTAGACTTTATTTACAATTTCCCTGTCTAGAGAGAGACTTTATTTACAATTTCCCTGTCTAGAGAGAGACTTTATTTACAATTTCCCTGTCCAGAGAGAGAGACTTTATTTACAATTTCCCTGTCTAGACTTTATTTACAACTTCCCTGTCTAGAGAGAGACTTTATTTACAATTTCCCTGTCTAGACTTTATTTACAACTTCCCTGTCTCGAGAGAGAGACTTTATTTACAATTTCCCTGTCCAGAGAGAGAGACTTTATTTACAATTTCCCTGTCGAGAGAGAGACTTTATTTACAATTTCCCTGTCTATGGAGAGACTTTATTTACAATTTCCCTGTCTATGGAGAGACTTTATTTACAATTTCCCTGTCTCGACTTTAATTACAATTTCCCTGTCGAGAGAGAGAGACTTTATTTACAATTTCCCTGTCCAGAGAGAGACTTTATTTACCATTTCCCTGTCGAGAGAGAGAGACTTTATTTACAATTTCCCTGTCTAGAGAGAGACTTTATTTACAATTTCCCTGTCTAGAGAGAGAGACTTTATTTACAATTTCCCTGTCGAGAGAGAGAGACTTTATTTACAATTTCCCTGTCTGGAGAGAGAGACTTTATTTACAATTTCCCTGTCGAGACTTTATTTACAATTTCCCTGTCTGGAGAGAGACTTTATTTACAATTTCCCTGTCTAGAGAGAGAGACTTTATTTACAATTTCCCTGTCTAGAGAGAGACTTTATTTACAATTTCCCTGTCTAGAGAGAGACTTTATTTACAATTTCCCTGTCTAGAGAGAGAGACTTTATTTACAATTTCCCTGTCTAGAGAGAGACTTTATTTACAATTTCCCTGTCCAGAGAGAGAGACTTTATTTACAATTTCCCTGTCTAGACTTTATTTACAATTTCCCTGTCCAGAGAGAGAGACTTTATTTACAATTTCCCTGTCTAGAGAGAGAGACTTTATTTACCATTTCCCTGTCTAGAGAGAGAGACTTTATTTACAATTTCCCTGTCTCGAGAGAGACTTTATTTACAATTTCCCTGTCTCGAGAGAGACTTTATTTACAATTTCCCTGTCTAGAGAGAGACTTTATTTACAATTTCCCTGTCGAGAGAGAGAGACTTTATTTACAATTTCCCTGTCTAGACTTTATTTACAATTTCCCTGTCTGGAGAGAGACTTTATTTACAATTTCCCTGTCCAGAGAGAGAGACTTTATTTACAATTTCCCTGTCTAGAGAGAGACTTTATTTACAATTTCCCTGTCGAGAGAGAGAGACTTTTACAATTTCCCAGTCGAGAGAGAGAGACTTTTACAATTTCCCTGTCTCGAGAGAGAGACTTTATTTACAATTTCCCTGTCTAGACTTTATTTACAATTTCCCTGTCTGGAGAGAGACTTTATTTACAATTTCCCTGTCCAGAGAGAGAGACTTTATTTACAATTTCCCTGTCTAGAGAGAGACTTTATTTACAATTTCCCTGTCTAGAGAGAGAGACTTTATTTACAATTTCCCTGTCTAGAGAGAGAGACTTTATTTACAATTTCCCTGTCTAGACTTTATTTACAATTTCCCTGTCTAGAGAGAGAGACTTTATTTACAATTTCCCTGTCCAGAGAGAGACTTTATTTACAATTTCCCTGTCGAGAGAGAGAGACTTTATTTACAATTTCCCTGTCTAGAGAGAGAGACTTTTACAATTTCCCTGTCTAGACTTTATTTACAATTTCCCTGTCTAGAGAGAGACTTTATTTACAATTTCCCTGTCTAGAGAGAGACTTTATTTACAATTTCCCTGTCCAGAGAGAGAGACTTTATTTACAATTTCCCTGTCTAGACTTTATTTACAACTTCCCTGTCTCGAGAGAGAGACTTTATTTACAATTTCCCTGTCCAGAGAGAGAGACTTTATTTACAATTTCCCTGTCGAGAGAGAGACTTTATTTACAATTTCCCTGTCTATGGAGAGACTTTATTTACAATTTCCCTGTCTATGGAGAGACTTTATTTACAATTTCCCTGTCTCGACTTTAATTACAATTTCCCTGTCGAGAGAGAGAGACTTTATTTACAATTTCCCTGTCCAGAGAGAGACTTTATTTACCATTTCCCTGTCGAGAGAGAGAGACTTTATTTACAATTTCCCTGTCTAGAGAGAGACTTTATTTACAATTTCCCTGTCTAGAGAGAGAGACTTTATTTACAATTTCCCTGTCGAGAGAGAGAGACTTTATTTACAATTTCCCTGTCTGGAGAGAGAGACTTTATTTACAATTTCCCTGTCGAGACTTTATTTACAATTTCCCTGTCTGGAGAGAGACTTTATTTACAATTTCCCTGTCTAGAGAGAGAGACTTTATTTACAATTTCCCTGTCTAGAGAGAGACTTTATTTACAATTTCCCTGTCTAGAGAGAGACTTTATTTACAATTTCCCTGTCTAGAGAGAGAGACTTTATTTACAATTTCCCTGTCGAGAGAGAGACTTTATTTACAATTTCCCTGGAGAGAGAGACTTTATTTACAATTTCCCAGTCTAGAGAGAGAGACTTTATTTACAATTTCCCTGTCTAGAGAGAGAGACTTTATTTACAATTTCACTGTCTATGGAGAGACTTTATTGACAATTTCCCTGTCTAGACTTTAATTACAATTTCCCTGTCTAGAGAGAGAGACTTTATTTACAATTTCCCTGTCCAGAGAGAGACTTGATTCACAATTTCCCTGTCCAGAGAGAGAGACTTTATTTACAATTTCCCTGTCTGGAGAGAGAGACTTTATTTACAATTTCCCTGTCTGGAGAGAGAGACTTTATTTACAATTTCCCTGTCTGGAGAGAGAGACTTGATTTACAATTTCCCTGTCTAGACTTTATTTACAATTTCCCTGTCGAGAGAGAGACTTTATTTACAATTTCCCTGTCTAGACTTTATTTACAATTTCCCTGACTAGACTTTATTTACAATTTCCCTGTCGAGAGAGAGACTTGATTTACAATTTCCCTGTCTCGAGAGAGAGACTTTACAATTTCCCTGTCTGGAGAGAGACTTTACAATTTCCCTGTCTTGAGAGAGAGACTTTATTTACAATTTCCCTGTCCAGACTTTATTTACAATTTCCCTGTCTGGAGAGAGACTTTATTTACAATTTCCCTGTCTGGACTTTATTTGCAATTTCCCTGTCTAGAGAGAGAGACTTGATTTACAATTTCCCCGTCTAGAGAGAGACTTTATTTACAATTTCCCTGTCTGGACTTTATTTGCAATTTCCCTGTCTAGAGAGAGAGACTTGATTTACAATTTCCCTGTCAAGAGAGAGAGACTTTATTTACAATTTCCCTGTCTAGACTTTATTTACAATTTCCCTGTCGAGAGAGACTTTACTTACAATTTCCCTGTCTAGAGAGAGACTTTATTTACAATTTCCCTGTCTAGAGAGAGACTTTATTTACAATTTCCCTGTCGAGAGAGAGAGACTTTATTTACAATTTCCCTGTCTAGAGAGAGAGACTTTATTGACAATTTACCTCTCTGGAGAGAGACTTTATTTACAATTTCCCTGTCGAGAGAGAGAGCCTTTATTTACAATTTCCCTGTCTAGAGAGAGAGCCTTTATTTACAATTTCCCTGTCTAGAGCGAGAGACTTTATTTACAATTTCCCTTTCTGGAGAGAGACTTTATTTACAATTTCTCTGTCCAGAGAGAGACTTTATTTACAATTTCCCTGTCCAGAGAGAGACTTTATTTACAATTTCCCTGTCTAGAGAGAGACTTTATTTACAATTACCTGTCGAGAGAGAGAGACTTTATTTACAATTTCCCTGTCGAGACTTTATTTACAATTTCCCTGTCTGGAGAGAGAGACTTTATTTACAATTTCCCTGTCTAGACTTTATTTACAATTTCCCTGTCCAGAGAGAGAGACTTGATTTACAATTTCCCTGTCTGGAGAGAGAGACTTGATTTACAATTTCCCTGTCCAGAGAGAGAGACTTTATTTACAATTTCCCTGTCCAGAGAGAGAGACTTTATTTACAATTTCCCTGTCTAGAGAGAGAGACTTTATTTACAATTTCCCTGTCTTGAGAGAGAGACTTTATTTACAATTTCCCTGTCTAGACTTTATTTACAATTTCCCTGTCTGGAGAGAGACTTTATTTACAATTTCCCTGTCTCGAGAGAGAGACTTTATTTACAATTTCCCTGTCTGGAGAGAGAGACTTTATTTACAATTTCCCTGTCTAGACTTTATTTACAATTTCCCTGTCCAGAGAGAGAGACTTGATTTACAATTTCCCTGTCTGGAGAGAGAGACTTTATTTACAATTTCCCTGTCCAGAGAGAGAGACTTTATTTACAATTTCCCTGTCCAGAGAGAGAGACTTTATTTACAATTTCCCTGTCTAGAGAGAGAGACTTTATTTACAATTTCCCTGTCTTGAGAGAGAGACTTTATTTACAATTTCCCTGTCTAGACTTTATTTACAATTTCCCTGTCTGGAGAGAGACTTTATTTACAATTTCCCTGTCTCGAGAGAGAGACTTTATTTACAATTTCCCTGTCAAGAGAGAGACTTTATTTACAATTTCCCTGTCTAGACTTTATTTACAATTTCCCTGTCTGGAGAGAGACTTTATTTACAATTTCCCTGTCTAGAGAGAGAGACTTTATTTACAGTTTCCCTGTCTGGAGAGAGAGACTTTATTTACAATTTCCCTGTCTGGACTTTATTTACAATTTCCCTGTCGAGAGAGAGAGACTTTATTTACAATTTCCCTGTCTGGAGAGAGACTTTATTTACAATTTCCCTGGAGAGAGAGAGACTTTATTTACAATTTCCCTGTCTAGAGAGAGAGACTTTATTTACAATTTCCCTGTCTAGACTTTATTTACAATTTCCCTGTCTAGAGAGAGAGACTTTATTTACAATTTCCCTGTCAAGAGAGAGAGACTTTATTTACAATTTCCCTGTCTAGACTTGATTTACAATTTCCCTGTCTAGAGAGAGAGACTTTATTTACAATTTCCCTGTCTGGAGAGAGACTTTATTTACAATTTCCCGTCTAGAGAGAGACTTTATTTACCATTTCCCTGTCGAGAGAGAGAGACTTTATTTACAATTTCCCTGTCTAGACTTTATTTACAATTTCCCAGTCTAGAGAGAGAGACTTTATTTACAATTTCCCTGTCTAGAGAGAGAGACTTTATTGACAATTTCCCTGTCCAGAGAGAGAGACTTTATTTACAATTTCCCTGTCGAGAGAGAGAGACTTTATTTACAATTTCCCTGTCTAGACTCTATTTACAATTTCCCTGTCTAGAGAGAGAGACTTTATTTACAATTTCCCTGTCCAGAGAGAGACTTTATTTACAATTTCCCTGTCTGGAGAGAGACTTTATTTACAATTTCCCTGTCTAGAGAGAGAGACTTTATTTACAATTTCCCTGTCTAGACTTTATTTACAATTTCCCTGTCGAGAGAGAGAGACTTTACTTACAATTTCCCTGTCTAGAGAGAGACTTTATTTACAATTTCCCTGTCTAGAGAGAGACTTTATTTACAATTTCCCTGTCTAGAGAGAGAGACTTTATTTACAATTTCCCTGTCTAGAGAGAGAGACTTTATTTACAATTTCCCTGTCTAGAGAGAGAGACTTTATTTACAATTTCCCTGTCTCGAGAGAGACTTTATTTACAATTTCCTTGTCTAGAGAGAGAGACTTTATTTACAATTTCCCTGTCTAGAGAGAGAGACTTTATTTACAATTTCCCTGTCTAGAGAGAGAGACTTTATTTACAATTTCCCTGTCTAGAGAGAGAGACTTTATTTACAATTTCCTTGTCTAGAGAGAGAGACTTTATTTACAATTTCCCTGTCCAGAGAGAGAGACTTTATTTACAATTTCCCTGTCGAGAGAGAGACTTTATTTACAATTTCCCTGTCAATGGAGAGAGACTTTATTTGCAATTTCCCTGTCTAGAGAGAGACTTTATTTACAATTTCCCTGTCTGGAGAGAGACTTTATTTACAATTTCCCTGTCTAGAGAGAGAGACTTTATTTCCAATTTCCCTTTCGAGAGAGAGACTTTATTTACAATTTCCCTGTCGAGAGAGAGACTTTATTTACAATTTCCCTGTCTCGAGAGAGACTTTATTTACAATTTCCCTGTCTCGAGAGAGACTTTATTTACAATTTCCCTGTCCAGAGAGAGAGACTTTATTTACAATTTCCCTGTCTAGAGAGAGAGACTTTATTTACAATTTCCCTGTCTAGAGAGAGACTTTATTTACAATTTCCCTGTCGAGAGAGAGAGACTTTATTTACAATTTCCCTGTCGAGACTTTATTTACAATTTCCCTGTCGAGAGAGAGAGACTTTATTTACAATTTCCCTGTCTAGAGAGAGACTTTATTTACAATTTCCCTGTCTGGAGAGAGACTTTATTTACAATTTCCCTGGAGAGAGAGACTTTATTTACAATTTCCCTGTCTGGAGAGAGAGACTTTATTTACAATTTCCCTGTCTAGAGAGAGACTTTATTTACAATTTCCCTGTCTAGAGAGAGAGACTTTATTTACAATTTCCCTGTCTGGAGAGAGAGACTTTATTTACAATTTCCCTGTCCAGAGAGAGAGACTTTATTTACAATTTCCCTGTCTAGAGAGAGAGACTTTATTTACAATTTCCCTGTCTAGAGAGAGACTTTATTTACAATTTCCCTGTCGAGAGAGAGAGACTTTATTTACAATTTCCCTGTCTGGAGAGAGACTTTATTTACAATTTCCCTGGAGAGAGAGACTTTATTTACAATTTCCCTGTCTGGGGAGAGAGACTTTATTTACAATTTCCCTGTCTAGAGAGAGACTTTATTTACAATTTCCCTGTCTAGAGAGAGAGACTTTATTTACAATTTCCCTGTCTGGAGAGAGAGACTTTATTTACAATTTCCCTGTCCAGAGAGAGATACTTGATTTACAATTTCCCTGTCTAGACTTTATTTACAATTTCCCTGTCTAGAGAGAGAGACTTTATTTACAATTTCCCTGTCTAGAGAGAGAGACTTTATTTACAATTTCCCTGTCTAGAGAGAGACTTTATTTACAATTTCCCTGTCTAGAGAGAGAGACTTTATTTACAATTTCCCTGTCTAGACTTTATTTACAATTTCCCTGTCTCGAGAGAGAGACTTTATTTACAATTTCCCTGTCTAGACTTTATTTACAATTTCCCTGTCTAGAGAGAGACTTTATTTACAATTTCCCTGTCTAGAGAGAGACGTTATTTACAATTTCCCTGTCTGGAGAGAGAGACTTTATTTACAATTTCCCTGTCTAGAGAGAGAGACTGTATTTACAATTTCCCTGTCTAGAGAGAGACTTTATTTACAATTTCCCTGTCTGGAGAGAGAGACTTTATTTCCAATTTCCCTGTCTGGAGAGAGACTTAATTTACAATTTCCCTGTCGAGACTTTATTTACAATTTCCCTGTCGAGAGAGAGACTTTATTTACAATTTCCCTGTCGAGAGAGAGACTTTATTTCCAATTTCCCTGTCTGGAGAGAGACTTTATTTACAATTTCCCTGTCAAGAGAGAGAGACTTTATTTACAATTTCCCTGTCTAGACTTTATTTACAATTTCCCTGTCAAGAGAGAGAGACTTTATTTACAATTTCCCTGTCTAGAGAGAGAGACTTTACTTACAATTTCCCTGTCTGGAGAGAGACTTTATTTACAATTTCCCTGTCTAGAGAGAGACTTTATTTACAATTTCCCTGTCTAGAGAGAGAGACTTTATTTACAATTTCCCTGTCTAGAGAGAGAGACTTTATTTACAATTTCCCTGTCTAGACTTTATTTACAATTTCCCTGTCTAGAGAGAGAGACTTTATTTACAATTTCCCTGTCTCGAGAGAGAGACTTTATTTACAATTTCCCTGTCCAGAGAGAGAGACTTTATTTACAATTTCCCTGTCTAGAGAGAGACTTTATTTACAATTTCCCTGTCTCGAGAGAGAGAGACTTTATTTACAATTTCCCTGTCAATGGAGAGAGACTTTATTTACAATTTCCCTGTCTAGACTTTATTTACAATTTCCCTGTCTAGAGAGAGACTTTATTTACAATTTCCCTGTCTAGAGAGAGAGACTTTATTTACAATTTCCCTGTCTAGAGAAAGAGACTTTATTTACAATTTCCCTGTCTGGAGAGAGAGACTTTATTTACAATTTCCCTGTCTGGAGAGAGAGACTTTATTTACAATTTCCCTGTCCAGAGAGAGACTTTATTTACAATTTCCCTTTCTAGAGAGAGACTTTATTTACAATTTCCCTTTCTAGAGAGAGACTTTATTTACAATTTCCCTGTCGAGAGAGAGACTTTATTTACAATTTCCCTGTCTAGAGAGAGACTTTATTTACAATTTCCCTGTCTGGAGAGAGAGACTTTATTTACAATTTCCCTGTCTAGACTTTATTTCCAATTTCCCTGTCAAGAGAGAGACTTTATTTACAATTTCCCTGTCTAGAGAGAGACTTTATTTACAATTTCCCTGGAGAGAGAGACTTTATTTACAATTTCCCTGTCTAGAGAGAGAGACTTTATTTACAATTTCCCTGTCTAGAGAGAGAGACTTTATTTACAATTTCCCTGTCCAGAGAGAGACACTTTATTTACAATTTCCCTGTCGAGAGAGAGAGACTTTATTTACAATTTCCCTGTCTGGAGAGAGACTTTATTTACAATTTCCCTGTCTGGAGAGAGAGACTTTATTTACAATTTCCCTGTCTGGAGAGAGACTTTATTTACAATTTCCCTGTCTGGAGAGAGAGACTTTATTTACAATTTCCCTGTCAAGAGAGAGAGACTTTATTTACAATTTCCCTGTCGAGACTTTATTTACAATTTCCCTGTCTGGAGAGAGAGACTTTATTTACAATTTCCCTGTCGAGACGTTATTTACAATTTCCCTGTCTAGACTTTATTTACAATTTCCCTGTCCAGAGAGAGAGACTTGATTTACAATTTCCCTGTCTGGAGAGAGAGACTTTATTTACAATTTCCCTGTCTGGAGAGAGAGACTTTATTTACAATTTCCCTGTCTGGAGAGAGACTTTATTTACAATTTCCCTGTCTGGACTTTATTTACAATTTCCCTGTCTGGAGAGAGAGACTTGATTTACAATTTTCCTGTCAAGACTTTATTTACAATTTCCCTGTCTGGAGAGAGACTTTATTTACAATTTCCCTGTCGAGAGAGAGAGACTTTATTTACAATTTCCCTGTCTAGACTTTATTTACAATTTCCCTGTCTGGACTTTATTTACAATTTCCCTGTCTCGAGAGAGACTTTATTTACAATTTCCCTGTCCAGAGAGAGACTTTATTTACAATTTCCCTGTCTCGAGAGAGAGACTTTATTTACAATTTCCCTGTCTAGACTTTATTTACAATTTCCCTGTCCAGAGAGAGAGACTTTATTTACAATTTCCCTGTCTGGAGAGAGACTTTATTTACAATTTCCCTGTCTTGAGAGAGAGACTTTATTTACAATTTCCCTGTCTAGACTTTATTTACAATTTCCCTGTCTGGAGAGAGACTTTATTTACAATTTCCCTGTCTTGAGAGAGAGACTTTATTTACAATTTCCCTGTCTAGACTTTATTTACAATTTCCCTGTCTGGAGAGAGACTTTATTTACAATTTCCCTGTCTCGAGAGAGAGACTTAATTTACAATTTCCCTGTCGAGAGAGAGAGACTTTATTTACAATTTCCCTGTCGAGAGAGAGAGACTTTATTTACAATTTCCCTGTCTGGAGAGAGACTTTATTTACAATTTCCCTGTCTGGAGAGAGAGACTTTATTTACAATTTCCCTGTCAGGAGAGAGAGACTTTATTTACAATTTCCCTGTCTAGACTTGATTTACAATTTCCCTGTCTCGAGAGAGAGACATTACTTACAATTTCCCTGTCTAGAGAGAGACGTTATTTACAATTTCCCTGTCTAGAGAGAGACTTTATTTACAATTTCCCTGTCTAGAGAGAGAGACTTTATTTACAATTTCCCTGTCCGGAGAGAGAGACTTTATTTACAATTTCCCTGTCTAGAGAGAGACTTTATTTACAATTTCCCTGTCGAGAGAGAGAGACTTTATTTACAATTTCCCTGTCTAGACTTTATTTACAATTTCCCTGTCGAGAGAGAGACTTTATTTACAATTTCCCTGTCTGGAGAGAGACTTTATTTACAATTTCCCTGTCTGGAGAGAGAGACTTTATTTACAATTTCCCTGTCTAGAGAGAGAGACTTTATTTACAATTTCCCTGTCAAGAGAGAGAGACTTTATTTACAATTTCCCTGTCTAGACTTTATTTACAATTTCCCTGTCTGGAGAGAGAGACTTGATTTACAATTTCCCTGTCGAGACTTTATTTACAATTTCCCTGTCGAGAGAGAGAGACTTTATTTACAATTTCCCTGTCCAGAGAGAGAGACTTTATTTACAATTTCCCTGTCTGGAGAGAGAGACTTTATTTTCAATTTCCCTGTCTAGAGAGAGAGACTTTATTTACAATTTCCCTGTCTCGACTTTATTTACAATTTCCCTGTCTAGAGAGAGACTTTATTTACAATTTCCCTGTCCAGAGAGAGAGACTTTATTTACAATTTCCCTGTCGAGAGAGAGAGACTTTATTTACAATTTCCCTGTCTAGAGAGAGACTTTATTTACAATTTCCCTGTCTAGAGAGAGAGACTTTATTTACAATTTCCCTGTCCAGAGAGAGACTTTATTTACAATTTCCCTGTCTGGAGAGAGACTTTATTTACAATTTCCCTGTCTGGAGAGAGAGACTTTATTTACAATTTCCCTTTCTGGAGAGAGACTTTATTTACAATTTCCCTGTCGAGAGAGAGACTTTATTTACAATTTCCCTGTCTAGAGAGAGACTTTATTTACAATTTCCCTGTCTAGAGAGAGAGACTTTATTTACAATTTCCCTGTCTAGAGAGAGAGACTTTATTTACAATTTCCCTGTCGAGAGAGAGACTTTATTTTCAATTTCCCTGTCTAGAGAGAGAGACTTTATTTACAATTTCCCTGTCTAGACTTTATTTACAATTTCCCTGTCTGGAGAGAGACTTGATTTACAATTTCCCTGTCTAGAGAGAGAGACTTTATTTACAATTTCCCTGTCTGCAGAGAGAGACTTTATTTACAATTTCCCTGTCTGGAGAGAGAGACTTTATTTACAATTTCCCTGTCTCGAGAGAGAGACTTTATTTACAATTTCCCTGTCTAGAGAGAGAGACTTTATTTACAATTTCCCTGTCTAGACTTTATTTACAATTTCCCTGTCGAGAGAGAGAGACTTTATTTACAATTTGCCTGTCTGGACTTTATTTACAATTTCCCTGTCTGGAGAGAGAGACTTGATTTACAATTTCCCTGTCTAGAGAGAGAGACTTTATTTACAATTTCCCTGTCTGGAGAGAGAGACTTTATTTACAATTTCCCTGTCTGGAGAGAGACTTTATTTACAATTTCCCTGTCTCGAGAGAGACTTTATTTACAATTTCCCTGCCTTGACTTTATTTACAATTTCCCTGTCCAGAGAGAGAGACTTTATTTACAATTTCCCTGTCTAGAGAGAGACTTTATTTACAATTTCCCTGTCTGGAGAGAGAGACTTTATTTACAATTTCCCTGTCTGGAGAGAGACTTTATTTACAATTTCCCTGTCTCGAGAGAGAGACTTTATTTACAATTTCCCTGTCTAGACTTTATTTACAATTTCCCTGTCGAGAGAGAGAGACTTTATTTACAATTTCCCTGTCTGGACTTTATTTGCAATTTCCCTGTCCAGAGAGAGAGACTTTATTTACAATTTCCCTGTCTACAGAGAGAGACTTTATTTACAATTTCCCTGTCTGGAGAGAGAGACTTTATTTACAATTTCCCTGTCTGGAGAGAGACTTTATTTACAATTTCCCTGTCTCGAGAGAGAGACTTTATTTACAATTTCCCTGTCTAGAGAGAGAGACTTTATTTACAATTTCCCTGTCTTGACTTTATTTACAATTTCCCTGTCGAGAGAGAGAGACTTTATTTACAATTTCCCTGTCGAGAGAGAGAGACTTTATTTACAATTTCCCTGTCTGGACTTTATTTACAATTTCCCTGTCTGGAGAGAGAGACTTGATTTACAATTTCCCTGTCTAGAGAGAGAGACTTGATTTACAATTTCCCTGTCTAGAGAGAGAGACTTTATTTACAATTTCCCTGTCTAGAGAGAGAGAGACTTTATTCACAATTTCCCTGTCTAGAGAGAGACTTTATTTACAATTTCCCTGTCTAGAGAGAGAGACTTTATTTACAATTTACCTGTCTGGAGAGAGACTTTATTTACAATTTCCCTGTCTGGAGAGAGAGACTTTATTTACAATTTCCCTGTCAAGAGAGAGAGACTTTATTTACAATTTCCCTGTCTAGACTTTATTTAAAATTTCCCTGTCGAGAGAGAGAGACTTTATTTACAATTTCCCTGTCCAGAGAGAGAGACTTTATTTACAATTTCCCTGTCTGGAGAGAGAGACTTTATTTACAATTTCCCTGTCTAGAGAGAGAGACTTTATTTACAATTTCCCTGTCTAGAGAGAGAGACTTTATTTACAATTTCCCTGTCTGGAGAGAGAGACTTGATTTACAATTTCCCTGTCTAGACTTTATTTACAATTTCCCTGTCGAGAGAGAGAGACTTTATTTACAATTTCCCTGTCCAGAGAGAGAGACTTTATTTACAATTTCCCTGTCTAGAGAGAGAGACTTTATTTACAATTTCCCTGTCTGGAGAGAGAGACTTTATTTACAATTTCCCTGTCTGGAGAGAGAGACTTTATTTACAATTTCCCTGTCTAGAGAGAGAGACTTTATTTACAATTTCCCTGTCTCGACTTTATTTACAATTTCCCTGTCTAGAGAGAGACTTTATTTACAATTTCCCTGTCTAGAGAGAGAGACTTTATTTACAATTTCCCTGTCAATGGAGAGAGACTTTATTTACAATTTCCCTGTCTAGACTTTATTTACAATTTCCCTGTCCAGAGAGAGACTTTATTTACAATTTCCCTGTCTAGAGAGAGAGACTTTATTTACAATTTCCCTGTCGAGAGAGAGAGACTTTATTTACAATTTCCCTGTCGAGACTTTATTTACAATTTCCCTGTCTAGAGAGAGACTTTATTTACAATTTCCCTGTCTGGAGAGAGACTTGATTTACAATTTCCCTGTCTGGAGAGAGAGACTTTATTTACAATTTCCCTGTCTACAGAGAGAGACTTTATTTCCAATTTCCCTGTCTGGAGAGAGAGACTTTATTTACAATTTCCCTGTCTGGAGAGAGACTTTATTTACAATTTCCCTGTCTCGAGAGAGAGACTTTATTTACAATTTCCCTGTCTAGAGAGAGAGACTTTATTTACAATTTCCCTGTCTGGAGAGAGAGACTTTATTTACAATTTCCCTTTCTGGAGAGAGACTTTATTTACAATTTCCCTGTCTAGAGAGAGAGACTTTATTTACAATTTCCCTGTCTAGACTTTATTTACAATTTCCCTGTCGAGAGAGAGAGACTTTATTTACAATTTCCCTGTCTGGACTTTATTTGCAATTTCCCTGTCCAGAGAGAGAGACTTTATTTACAATTTCCCTGTCTACAGAGAGAGACTTTATTTACAATTTCCCTGTCTGGAGAGAGAGACTTTATTTACAATTTCCCTGTCTGGAGAGAGACTTTATTTACAATTTCCCTGTCTCGAGAGAGAGACTTTATTTACAATTTCCCTGTCTAGAGAGAGAGACTTTATTTACAATTTCCCTGTCTTGACTTTATTTACAATTTCCCTGTCGAGAGAGAGAGACTTTATTTACAATTTCCCTGTCGAGAGAGAGAGACTTTATTTACAATTTCCCTGTCTGGACTTTATTTACAATTTCCCTGTCTGGAGAGAGAGACTTGATTTACAATTTCCCTGTCTAGAGAGAGAGACTTGATTTACAATTTCCCTGTCTAGAGAGAGAGACTTTATTTACAATTTCCCTGTCTAGAGAGAGAGAGACTTTATTCACAATTTCCCTGTCTAGAGAGAGACTTTATTTACAATTTCCCTGTCTAGAGAGAGAGACTTTATTTACAATTTCCCTGTCTGGAGAGAGACTTTATTTACAATTTCCCTGTGTAGAGAGAGACTTTATTTACAATTTCCCTGTCTAGAGAGAGACTTTATTTACAATTTCCCTGTCTTGACTTGATTTACAATTTCCCTGTCTAGAGAGAGACTTTATTTACAATTTCCCTGTCTAGAGACAGAGACTTTATTTACAATTTCCCTGTCTAGAGAGAGAGACTTTATTTACAATTTCCCTGTCTCGAGAGAGACTTTATTTACAATTTCCCTGTCTAGAGAGAGAGACTTTATTTGCAATTTCCCTGTCTAGAGAGAGACTTTATTTACAATTTCCCTGTCTAGAGAGAGAGACTTTATTTACAATTTCCCTGTCTGGAGAGAGACTTTATTTACAATTTCCCTGTCTCGAGAGAGACTTTATTTACAATTTCCCTGTCTAGAGAGAGAGACTTTATTTACAATTTACCTGTCTGGAGAGAGACTTTATTTACAATTTCCCTGTCTGGAGAGAGAGACTTTATTTACAATTTCCCTGTCAAGAGAGAGAGACTTTATTTACAATTTCCCTGTCTAGACTTTATTTAAAATTTCCCTGTCGAGAGAGAGAGACTTTATTTACAATTTCCCTGTCCAGAGAGAGAGACTTTATTTACAATTTCCCTGTCTGGAGAGAGAGACTTTATTTACAATTTCCCTGTCTAGAGAGAGAGACTTTATTTACAATTTCCCTGTCTAGAGAGAGAGACTTTATTTACAATTTCCCTGTCTGGAGAGAGAGACTTGATTTACAATTTCCCTGTCTAGACTTTATTTACAATTTCCCTGTCGAGAGAGAGAGACTTTATTTACAATTTCCCTGTCCAGAGAGAGAGACTTTATTTACAATTTCCCTGTCTAGAGAGAGAGACTTTATTTACAATTTCCCTGTCTGGAGAGAGAGACTTTATTTACAATTTCCCTGTCTGGAGAGAGAGACTTTATTTACAATTTCCCTGTCTAGAGAGAGAGACTTTATTTACAATTTCCCTGTCTCGACTTTATTTACAATTTCCCTGTCTAGAGAGAGACTTTATTTACAATTTCCCTGTCTAGAGAGAGAGACTTTATTTACAATTTCCCTGTCAATGGAGAGAGACTTTATTTACAATTTCCCTGTCTAGACTTTATTTACAATTTCCCTGTCCAGAGAGAGACTTTATTTACAATTTCCCTGTCTAGAGAGAGAGACTTTATTTACAATTTCCCTGTCGAGAGAGAGAGACTTTATTTACAATTTCCCTGTCGAGACTTTATTTACAATTTCCCTGTCTAGAGAGAGACTTTATTTACAATTTCCCTGTCTAGAGAGAGAGACTTTATTTACAATTTCCCTGTCTAGACTTTATTTACAATTTCCCTGTCCAGAGAGATACTTTATTTACAATTTCCCTGTCCAGAGAGAGACTTTATTTACAATTTCCCTGTCCAGAGAGAGACTTTATTTACAATTTCCCTGTCGAGAGAGAGACTTTATTTACAATTTCCCTGTCTGGAGAGAGACTTGATTTACAATTTCCCTGTCTGGAGAGAGAGACTTTATTTACAATTTCCCTGTCTACAGAGAGAGACTTTATTTCCAATTTCCCTGTCTGGAGAGAGAGACTTTATTTACAATTTCCCTGTCTGGAGAGAGACTTTATTTACAATTTCCCTGTCTCGAGAGAGAGACTTTATTTACAATTTCCCTGTCTAGAGAGAGAGACTTTATTTACAATTTCCCTGTCTGGAGAGAGAGACTTTATTTACAATTTCCCTTTCTGGAGAGAGACTTTATTTACAATTTCCCTGTCTAGAGAGAGAGACTTTATTTACAATTTCCCTGTCTAGAGAGAGACTTTATTTACAATTTCCCTGTCTTGACTTTATTTACAATTTCCCTGTCTGGAGAGAGACTTTATTTACAATTTCCCTGTCTAGAGAGAGAGACTTTATTTACAATTTCCCTGTCTGGAGAGAGACTTTATTTACAATTTCCCTGTCTCGAGAGAGACTTTATTTACAATTTCCCTGTCTAGAGAGAGAGACTTTATTTACAATTTACCTGTCTAGAGAGAGAGACTTTATTTACAATTTCCCTGTCTGGAGAGAGAGACTTTGGACAGGGAAATTGTAAATAAAGTCTCTCTCTCTAGACAGGGAAATTGTAAATAAAGTCTCTCTCTCTGGACAGGGAAATTGTAAATAAAGTCTCTCTCTCTCGACAGGGAAATTGTAATTCAAGTCTCTCTCTCTGGACAGGGAAATTGTAAATAAATTCTCTCTCTCTACAGGGAAATTGTAAATAAAGTCTCTCCCTCTACAGGGAAATTGTAAATAAAGTCTCTCTCTAGACAGGGAAATTGTAAATAAAGTCTCTCTCTCTGGATAGGGAAATTGTCAATAGAGAGAGAGACTTTATTTAAGATTTCCCTGTCTATGGAGAGACTTTATTTAAGATTTCCCTGTCTGTGGAGAGACTTTATTTAAGATTTCCCTGTCTCTGGAGAGATACTGGGGACAAAATTGGGCCGTTTCGCACCCATTTTGCAGGTGCCTCGTGGGCACCTAAGTCCCGAGATGTGCATGCACATTTCTGGCACAGGACGCTATTTTGGTAAAGGGATTTGTGCGTGTGCGCCTAACAACCGCCAACAGCTTGTAGAGTAGAGAGATTATGACACGAATCAGTGTACAACACTGACTGGAAGCAGCCAGTGAAATTTTGGAACTCCCCGCTCCTGCCAATGGTACTGCCTTTACCTCACACAGCTGAACAGGACCTAAACAGCATCGAGGAACCCCCACCAGTGCTATTTAAAGGGATCATGAAGTACTTACAGATTAGTTGCTAGATTATTTATTCTGGCTGCTGGTGCAATTGTAGGTGTTTTTGAAAGTTTCCTCTACTTGGCCAAATTTTCAACAAATGTAAAGAATCTTACAACACCAGGTTATAGTCCAACAATTTTATTTGAAAATCACAAGCTTTCGGAGGCTTCCTCCTTCGTCAGGTGAATTTTCAACAGAGAGTGGTCTGGCTGGTCTTGCAGTAATTTAGTGGCATTTAAAATATTGTGCTCAAAAAAGTTGCTTCCAGACATGGGTGGCCTGGCAGGGCTTCCTCTGGGAATTGAACATGACTGGGAGAATGAAGAGCGGCCATGCACAGCAGGGCAAATTGCTAGAAGAGGGGGCAGGAGGAGGAGGAGGAGGAGCAGCCACTCAGCAGGAGGCCATATCCAAGGAGGGTCTTCAGGGACCAATTCTCCTACCTCAACTTCAGCGACAACCAGTGCAGCAGAGGTCGTGATTGAGATTTGTCAACTGCTGCAGCCACAACTGCAGCCTCAAAGCGGGGCAAGAACAGCATTGCCTGTGGCTGTCAAGGTAACTGTGGCTCTTAATTTTTACGGCTCTGGCTTCTTTCAGGCTGCTGCTGGAGATATAAGCAACATATCGCAGTTTGCAGTGCACTGCGATATAAGGGAGGTCACTGAGGCTCTGTACACACTCAAACAGGTTCATCTCATTCCCACTTGCTAGAAACAAGCTGCATGAGTGAGCACGAGGGTTAGCTCGCATTGCAGGCTTCCCCATGGTGCAGGGTGTCGTTGACTGCACACATATTGCCATGCGTGATCCATATCTGAACTCTGCCATATTAATCAATAAAGGAATTCCACTCCCTCAATGTGCAGCTGGTGTGCGACCACACGCAGTGCATCATGCAGGTCAGTGCCCGCTATCCTAGCAGCAGTCATGATTCCTTCATCCTGAGGCAGTCCTCTGTTTCACTTATATTTAAACCAACACAGCAAGTCAAAGGCTGGCTACTGGGCGACAAGAGTTAACCCCTCATGAAATGGCTCATGACTCCGGTCAGGAACCCACACACATGCATAGCAGGCCTACAACGAGAGCCATGCTGCCATAAGGAATATTATCAAGCACATCCCAGGCATCCTCAAGCAACACTTCCGCTGCCTGGACCTCTCTGAAGGAGCCCTGCAGTACTCAGCTGAGCGGGTATCGAGATTTGTCATTTTCCACTGCATGCTGCACAACCTCGCCATTGTGAGGGAACAGCCCTTGCCACCGCCTGTCAGGCGAGAACCTGAGCCAGAGCCAGAGGCGGAAGTGGAAGAGGTGGAGGAGGAAATGCTGCAGAAAGTGGAGGAAGAGGCAGGGAGGCTGCAACGTAGACAGGCTCTGCGTGATCAGATGATTAATGAGCGATACCAGTAACCTCAACGACACCTCCCCATTCACCATCAGTCCTTACCTTTCTGCTCCCACATGAACACATCCTCCTTATGATTACACATTGCTTCCTCCCTCAGCTCATCATAGAAATAAAAACCACCACCAAATACAAATTCAAAGACACATTTATAAATTAACTCATGTAATAATTCAAACAGAATGAGACTATTCACCCTTGTACATCCCCTCAGTGCCTTTTGTTCGTGTGCCTTTACCTTTCCAAGTGCTCCCACGAGGTGCATTCCCAGTGGCTGGAGCATGGGTGGTGGGAGGCTGCTGGCCTTCAATGGAGGAGCGTGCAGATGGCCTTGGAGGACGACCTCGAGCAGCTCTGGGCCGGGAGGGCCCGGCTTCAGACTGCACCATCTCGGCCTGGCTGGCTGACAGGCAACAGCGAGCGCACTGGCGGAGTGGCAGGGGTGGGAGCAGGAATGCTGTCGTCCAGAGAGAGGACAGCAGGTTCCTGTTCCATGGCACCACTGCAACTCTCCCGGGGCAGCGCCTCAGCAATCCTGGAGATCTGTTGGAGAACGGATTGCTGCACTGCTGTGACGCCCTGGAAGCCCCTTCCCAGAGTCACGATAGCAGCAGTCATAGAATTATAGAATCATAGAAAAGTTACAGCACGGGAGGAGGCCATTCAGCCCATCGAATCCGCACCAGCTCTATGGAAGAGCAATCCAGCTAGTCCCACTCCCCCGCCTTATCCCCATAACCCTGCAAATTTTTTCCTTTCAATTACTTATCCAGTTCCCTTTTGAAGGCCATGATTGAATCTGCCTCCACCACCCCCTCGGGCAGTGCATTCCAGATCCTAACCGCTCACTGTGTGTAAAAAAAAAAGGTTTTTCCTCATGTCACCTTTGGTTCTTTTGCCAATCACCTTAAATCTATGTTCTCTGGTTCTTGACCTTTCCGCCAATGGGAACAGTTTCTCTCTATCTACTCTGTCTAGACCCTTCATGATTTTGAACACCTCGATCAAATCTCCTCTCAACCTTCTCTGTTCCAAGGAGAACAACCCCAGCTTCTCCAGTCTATCCACGTAACTAAAGTCCCTCATCCCTGGAATCATTTTAGTAAATCTCTTCTGCACCCTCTCTAAGGCCTTCATATCTTTCCTAAAGTGCGGTGCTCAGAATTGGACACAATACTGCAGTTGTGGCTGAACCAGTGTTTTATAAAGGTTCATCATAACTTCCTTGCTTTTGTACTCTATGCCTCTATTTATAAAGCCCAGGATCCCGTATGCTTTTTTAACTGCTTTCTCAACCTGCCCTGCCACCCTCAACGATTTGTGCACATATACCCCCAGATCTCCCTGTTCCTGTACCCCTTTTACAATTGTGCCCTTTAGATTATATTGCCTCGCCTCGTTCTTCCCACCGAAATGTATCACCTCGTATTTTTCTGCATTAAATTTCATCTGCCCCATTCTACCAGCCTGTCTCTATCCTCTTGAAGTCTATCACTATCCTCCTCTCTGCTCACTACACTTCCAAGTTGTGTGTCATTTGGAAATTGTGCCCTGTACACCCAAGTCCAAGTCATTAATATATATCAAGAAAAGCAGTGGTCCCAGCACTGACCCCTGGGGAACACCACTGTACACCTCCCTCCAGTCTGAAAAACAACCGTTCACCACTACTCTCTGTTTTCTGTCACTTAGCCAATTCTGTATCCATGCTGCCACTGCCCCCTTTATTCCATGGGCTTCAATCTTGCTGACAAGCCTATTATGCAGCACTTTATCAAATGCCTTTTGAAAGTCCATATACACCACATCAACCGCGTTGCCCTCATCGACCCTCTCTGTCACCTCATCAAAAAACTCAATCAAGTTGGTTAAACACGATTTGCCTTTAACAAATCTGTGCTGGCTTTCCCTAATCAATCCACACTTGTCCAAGTGACTGTTAATTCTGTCCCGGATTATTGTTTCTAAAAGTTTCCCCACCACCGAGGTTGAACTGACTGGCCTGTAGTTTCTGGTATATCCTTACACCCTTTTTTGAACAAGGGTGTAACATTTGCAGTTCTTCAGTCGTCTGGCACCACCCCCGTATCTAAGGATGTTTGGAAGATTATGGCCAGTACCTCGCAATTTCCACCCTTCCCTCAGCAACCTAGGATGCATCCCATCCGGACCGGGTGATTTATCTACTTTAAGTACAGCCAGCCTTTCCAGTACCTCCTCTATCAACTTTTAGCCCTGATGTGGAGATGCCGGTGATGGACTGGGGTTGACAATTGTAAACAATTTTACAACACAAGTTATAGTCCAACAATTTTATTTGAAATTCACAAGCTTTCGGAGGCTTCCTCCTTCCTCAGGTGAATGTTGTGGAAATGAAATCCTCGAACCCTTCGCATTTATAAATCACAGAACAATGCCTGGTGATTACAGATAGTCTTTCCAACTGCCCGCTGCCACGGCAATCACAGTGTGCAGACAGAGAGGTGTTACCTAAAAGGCCACCGAATATACAAACCACCAAAAAAAAAACAGAGAGAGAGAGGCAGAAACATAGAAAAGACAGCAAATGACCCGTTATATTAAAAACAGATAACATATGTTCGCTGGTGGGGTTACGTGTAGCATGACATGAACCCAAGATCCCGGTTGAGGCCGTCCTCATGGGTGCGGAACTTGGCTATCAATTTCTGCTCGACGATTTTGCGTTGTCGTGTGTCTCGAAGGCCGCCTTGGGGTACGCTTACCCGAAGGTCGGTGGCTGAATGTCCTTGACTGCTGAAGTGTTCCCCGACTGGGAGGGAACCCTCCTGTCTGGCGATTGTTGCGCGGTGTCCGTTCATCCGTTGTCGCAGCGTCTGCATGGTCTCGCCAATGTACCATGCTCTGGGGCATCCTTTCCTGCAACGTATGAGGTGGACAACGTTGGCCGAGTCACAGGAGTATGAACCATGCACCTGGTGGGTGGTGTCCTCTCGTGTGATGGTGGTATCTGTGTCGATGTTCTGGCATGTCTTGCAGAGGTTACCGTGGCAGGGTTGTGTGGTGTCGTGGACGCTGTTCTCCTGAAAGCTGGGTAATTTGCTGCGAACGATGGTCTGTTTGAGGTTGGGGGGCTGTTTAAAGGCGAGTAGTGGAGGTGTGGGGATGGCCATAGCGAGGTGTTCTATCTGTAATTATAGCTATCTGTAAGCACCAGGCATTGTTCTGTGATTTATAAATGCGAAGGGTTCGAGGATTTCATTTCCACAACATTCACCTGAGGAAGGAGAAAGCCTCCGAAAGCTTGTGAATTTCAAATAAAATTGTTGGACTATAACTTGGTGTTGTAAAATTGTTTACAATTGTCAACTTTTAGCCCATCCAGTATCTCAACTATATCTTCCTTTACTGAGACTCTGGCAGCATCTTCTTCCTTGGTAAAGACAGATGCAAAGTAATCATTTAGTACTTCGACCATGCCCTCTGCCTCCATGAGTAGATCTCCTATTTGGTCCCTAATCAGTCCCACCCCTCCTCTTACTACCCGTTTAATGTTTACATGCCTATAGAAGCCTTTTGGATTCTCTTTTATGTTGGTCGCCAGTCTATTCTCATACTCTCTCTTTGCCCCTCTTATTTCCTTTTTCACTTCCCCTCTGTACTTTCTATATTCAGCCTTGTTCTCACTTCTGTTATCAACCTGACATCTGTCATACGCCCCTTTTTTCCGTTTCATCTTATTCGTGTTTTTGTCATCCAGGGAGCTCTGACTTTAGTTGCCCTACCTTTCCCCTTGGTGGGAATGTACCTAGACTGTACCTGAACCATCTCCTCTTTAAATGCCACCCACTGTTCAATTACAGTTTTACCTGCCAATCTTTGATTCCAATTTACCCGGGCCAGATCTGTTCTCATCCCACTGAAATTGACCCTCCTCCAATTGAGTATTTTTACTTTAGAGTGGTCCGTGTCCTTTTCGGTAGCTATTCTAAACCTTATGATACTATGATCGCTGCTCCCTAAATGCTCCCCCACTGACACTTGCTCTACTTGGCCCATCTCATTCCCCAAAACCAAGATCCAGCAATGCCTCCTTCATCACTGGGCCGGAAACGTACTGGTCGAGAAAGTTCTCCTGAAAATATTTCAAAAATTCCTCTTCCTCTGTGCCCCTTATATTATTATTGTTATCCCCGTCTATATTAGGATAGTTAAAATCCCCCAGTTATCACTACTCTATGGCTTTTGCACCTCTCTGTAATTTCCTTGCAAATTCACTCCTCGATATCCTTCCCACTAGTTGGTGGCCTATAGAATACACCCAGTAGTGTAATGGCACCTCTATTGTTCCCTAACTCTAACCAAATAGATTCTGTCTTTGACCCCACCAGGACATCCTCTCTCTCCAGCACTGCAATATTCTCCTTAATCAATACTGCCACCCCCCTCCCCCCTCCTTCCTTTCCTTCCCTACCTTTCCGGAACACCTTATATCCAGGAATATCCTGCCCTTTTTTGAGCCAGGTCTCCGTTATCATATTCCCATGTGGCTATTTGCGCCTGCAGCTCACCAACCTTGTTTACCACACTTTGTGTATTTACACACATGCACCGCAAACCAGTCCTAGACTTGTACTCTCTCAGTCTGACCCCACCTAATACTGTACTATTTTTTACTCTAGTGCTATCTGTCTCTCCCAATCCTTTGTGCACCTTGTTTCTCCTTTCCAGAGCTACATCCTGGTGCCCATCCCCACCAAATTAGTTTAAAACCCCTCCACACTGCACTAGCGGACCTCCCCGCGAGGACATTGGTCCCACCTCTGTTGAGGTGCAACCCAACCGGCCTGTGCAGGTCCCACCTCCCCCAGAACTGGTCCCAATGCCCCAGGAATCTAAAGCCCTCCCTCCTGCACCATCTCTCCAGCCACGCATTCATCTGCTCTATCCTCCTATTTCTATTCTCACTAGTGCGTGGCACCGGGAACAATCCGGAGATTACTACCTTTGAGGTCCTGCTTATTAATCTCTTTCCTAACTCCTTAAAATCTTCCTGCAGGATCTCATCCCTCTATCTATGTCATTGGTACCGATATGGACCACGACCTCTGGCTGTTCACCCTCCCCCATCCAGAATGTTCTACAGCCGTTCAGTGACATCCTTGACCTTGGCACCAGGGAGGCAACATACCATCCTGGAATCACGTCTGCAGCCACAGAAAAGCCTGTCTGTTCCCCTAACTATAGAATCCCCTATCACTATTGCTCTCCTAACATTTCTCGTCTTCCCCCCCCCCCCCCGCAGTACAGCTGATCTATTCATGGTGCTGTGGTCTTGGCTCTGGCTACACTCCCCAGAGGAACCCTCTCCCTCACCAGTATTCAGAACTGAATACCGGTTAGAAGGCGAGATGCCCTCAGAGGACTCCTGCACTACCTGCCTGGTTCTCCTTGTCTGTCTGGCAGTCACCCAGTCCCTGTCTGCTTGCACTTTCCTAAGCTGTTGGGTGACCACATCCTGAAACGTGCTATCCTGAGCTCCCAATGCAGCAGTCAGACCTTGGGTGGCAGCTGTTTGTGCTGCAATGGACGCTGTGATGTCAGTCATCAGACGCTGCATCATGGTGGGTTCCACAGGTGTGCTGATGGAGGTGACCACCCGTTCCATGTGGCAAAGGATGGGCTCCAAGCTCTGCGCAAAGCCCTGTGCCATGTTGGAGCTGGACTCCTCCATGCTCCTTGACATTGTGCGCAGGCTTTCCAGTGCCCCAAGCATTTGTTGGTGTACGCCCATCAGCCACCATCTGTAGCCTGGCCCATTGAAGTCATCATCTGACTCCTCTGCAGCAGAACTAGTGTGCAACCTCGCCTTCTAGCAAGCTGGCACCTGCGGTATCCGTTCCCCCTGCCCCGGCTCCTGCGCAGTCGTGCTCAGTGTCTCACCATGTGCAGATCCCTCCTCTAACCTAGCCTTTAAAGGATGCGCAGTGTCAGTCTCTGAGCTGGTAGCTGCGAGTGTCAGATCGAGTGACGGTATGTCTGCATCATCATTGTCATCTTCCTCTGCCTCCTCTGACTGGGCAGATTCCAGTCCTTGGGTATCTGAAATGACAAAAGGATACGGGTTGAGTTGTGGTGAGGGGAGAGGAGAAAGTAAGAAGTGCTTACAGCATCTGCAGCACGCGAGTCAGGAAAGATTGTGGGATAAGGGAGAAGTGGGAAGAGAGAAGGAGGATTAGGTATGCAGAGACCCACATCATCGATCCCTGCAGCACCACCAGTGGCCACGGCCTCAGCCCATCCAATGATGGCCAGCACTGTCTCCTCCATGGGGGTTAAAATTTGTAGATATGTCTGTCCTCCTCCAGTTCTTTATTGCTGCTGTGTGGTATGTGCCACTTCCTCCTGCAAGAAAGAGGAAAGTGTGTCAGTGAGTACCCTGTAAAATGTTTGAGTGATATGGCTCTCATGGTTGAGTAGCTGCCATTGTGCGTGGTCTGTGAGTTGTGGGTGGGCGGCTTGCAACAGTGGTAATGTGTGAGAGTGAGATGAAGCATCTGATTTGAAGAATTAAGTACTGATGTAAAGAGTTTGTTGGTATGTGGGTGATGGGGGTTGTAGTGTGTGGAGCAGTGGATGCGGCCAGTGGTGCAGTTGGTTGGAGACACCACTTGAAACTTGATCTTATTCACTTGAACCACTCTTGTCAAATCATTGAACTTCTTCCTGTACTGCATCCATGTTCTTGGCGCTATGCTCCTGGCATTGACCTCGTCCACTACTTCCTCCCACTGCCTCGGAAGTATATGTGTGGACGGCCTCTTGCTCCCCTGCGGATACAGGATGCCCCTCCTTCTGTCCACCTCTTGCACCAAGGCCTCTGTATCATCAGACAAACTTGGTGCACCCTCTCTCGCAGGCGCAGCCATTCGTCCAAGCAGTCACTTGTCACATGACTCCCACCACAACCTGCAGCCACAGTGAACCTCCCCTTTAAGAGGTGCAAGCAGCCTTTAAGTAGAGTGAACCACTCGCGATATTGGGGCCCCCTGCTGGTGTGTGCAGCCAATCAACAGCGCAGGTAGCACTGGCTGCACTCAGCTAGCATAGAATCACAGAGAGTTACGGCACAGGAGGAGATCATTCGGCCCATCGTGTCCGCGCCTGCTGAAAAAGAGCTATCCAGCTTAATCCCACTTTCCAGCACTTGGTCCGTAGCCCTGTGGGTTACGGCACTTCAAGTGCACATCCAGGTACTTTTTAAATGAGTTGAACCACCCTCTCAGGCAGTGAGTTCCAGACCCCCACCACCCTCTGAGTGAAAAAAAATTCTCCTCAGCTCCCCTCTAATCCTTCTACCAATCACTTGAAATCTATGCCCCCTGGTCACTGACCCCTCTGCTAAGGGAAATAGGTCCTCCCTATCCACTCTATCTAGTCCCATCATAATTTTATACACCTCAATTAAATCTCCCCTCAGCCTCCTCTGTTCCAAAGAGAACAACCCCAGCCTATCCAATCTTTCCTCATAGATAAAATTCTCCAGCCCTGGCAACATCCTCATAAATCTCCTCTGTACCCTCTCTAGTGCAATTACATCCTTCCTGTAATGTGGTGACCAGAACTGTACAGAGTACTCAAGCTGTGGCCTAACTAGTGTTTTATACAGTTCCAGCATAACCTCCCTGCTCTTATATTCTATGCCTCAGCTATTAAAGGTAAGTATCCCGCATGTCTTTTTAACCACCTTATCTTCCTGTCCTGCTACCTTCAGGGATCTGTGGACATGCACTCCAAGGTCCCTCACTTCCTCTACTCCTCTCAGTATCCTCCCATTTATTGTGTATTCCTTTGCCTTGTTTTCCCTCCTCAAATGCATTACCTCACACTTCTCCGGATTGAATTCCGTTTGCCACTTTTCTGCCCACCTGACCAGTCCATTGATATCTTCCTGCAGTCTACAGCTTTCCTCCTCACTATCTATCACATGGCCAATTTTTGTATCATCTGCAAACTTCTTGATCAAGCTGCCCACATTTAAGTCCAAATCATTAATATATACCACAAAAAGCAAGGGACCGAGTACTGAGCCCTGCGGAACCCCACTGGAAACAGCCTTCCAGTCACAAAAACACTCGTCAACCATTACCCTTTGCTTCCTGCCACTGAGCCAATTTTGTATCTAACTTGCCACTCTCCCCTGGATCCCATGGGCTTGTACTCTTTTGATCAGTCTGCCATGTGAGACCTTGTCAAAAGCCTTGCTAAAATCCATGTAGACTACATCAAAGGCACTACCCTCATCGACTCTCCTTGTTACTGCCTCAAATTTAAATCAGCAGGCAGCACGAATGTTACGTGCCAATTTAATCCCCACTTTGTTTAAGATTTCTCTGTCTATGGGGAAACTTTGTCTAAGATTTCTCTGGGTAGTTCTCTGAGAATCTCCCTTGTCATATCATATCAAATAAAATGAGAGTAGAATTTTAAGAGTACTGTAATCTGTTTGCGAAGAACATATTTCAGTAAATATGGGATGAAAGGTATATTCCAGCGTGAAGTGCTGGTTTTAATCTTATGTTCACTTGGTTGCAGAGATGTTGATGGAGTGCTTCATCGGGCAAACGATACAGAGTTTGGTTTAGCGTCCGGAGTTTTCACAAGAGACATTGGGAAGGCAATGTATATGAGCGATGGACTTGCTGCTGGAACCGTGTTTATCAACACCTACAATAAAACCGATGTGGCAGCTCCCTTTGGGGGCTTCAAACAGTCCGGATTCGGGAAAGATCTGGGTAAGTTTACACTTCATACCTGTACCCTCATTATCCAGAATCCCAGCTCGTGCCGAGTGTGAGACCTTTATTGGCAGGCGGGAGTTGCTGGGTTATGGGGTGGATTTCACCCTTTTTGTTGGACATCACTGGTGCCTTCAGATTAGAGATTCACTCTGCCTCTGATCGACAGGCAGGGTTCAGCATGAGATAGCTCACCCTGGGGACTGGGTACGGTCTCACTGACCCTGGGGACTGGGTACGGTCTCACTGACCCTGGGGACTGGGTACGGTCTCACTGACCCTGGGGACTGGGTACGGTCTCACTGACCCTGGGGACTGGGTACGGTCTCACTGACCCTGGGGACTGGGTACGGTCTCACTGACCCTGGGGACTGGGTACGGTCTCACTGACCCTGGGGACTGGGTACGGTCTCACTGACCCTGGGGACTGGGTACGGTCTCACTGACCCTGGGGACTGGGTACGGTCTCACTGACCCTGGGGACTGGGTACGGTCTCACTGACCCTGGGGACTGGGTACGGTCTCACTGACCCTGGGGGACTGAGCATTGTCTGACTGACCCTGGGGGACTGAGCATTGTCTGACTGACCCTGGGGGACTGAGCATTGTCTGACTGACCCTGGGGGACTGAGCATTGTCTGACTGACCCTGGGGGACTGAGCATTGTCTGACTGACCCTGGGGGACTGAGCATTGTCCGACTGACCCTGGGGGACTGAGCATTGTCTGACTGACCCTGGGGGACTGAGCATTGTCTGACTGACCCTGGGAGACTGAGCATTGTCTGACTGACCCTGGGGGACTGAGTATTGTCTGACTGACCCTGGGGGACTGAGCATTGTCTCACTGACCCTGGGGGACTGAGCATTGTCTGACTGACCCTGGGGGACTGAGCATTGTCCGACTGACCCTGGGAGACTGAGCATTGTCTGACTGACCCTGGGGGACTGAGTATTGTCTGACTGACCCTGGGGGACTGAGCATTGTCTGACTGACCCTGGGGGACTGAGCATTGTCTGACTGACCCTGGGGGACTGAGCATTGTCTGACTGACCCTGGGGGACTGAGCATTGTCTGACTGACCCTGGGGGACTGAGCATTGTCTGACTGACCCTGGGGGACTGAGCATTGTCTGACTGACCCTGGGGGACTGAGCATTGTCTGACTGACCCTGGGGGACTGAGCATTGTCTGACTGACCCTGGGGGACTGAGCATTGTCTCACTGACCCTGGGGGACTGAGCATTGTCTCACTGACCCTGGGGGACTGAGCATTGTCTCACTGACCCTGGGGGACTGAGCATTGTCTGACTGACCCTGGGGGACTGAGCATTGTCTCACTGACCCTGGGGGACTGAGCATTGTCTCACTGACCCTGGGGGACTGAGCATTGTCTGACTGACCCTGGGGGACTGAGCATTGTCTGACTGACCCTGGGGGACTGAGCATTGTCCGACTGACCCTGGGGGACTGAGCATTGTCCGACTGACCCTGGGGGACTGAGCATTGTCCCACTGACCCTGGGGGACTGAGCATTGTCTCACTGACCCTGGGGGACTGAGCATTGTCTCACTGACCCTGGGGGACTGAGCATTGTCTGACTGACCCTGGGGGACTGAGCATTGTCTGACTGACCCTGGGGGACTGAGCATTGTCTGACTGACCCTGGGGGACTGAGCATTGTCTCACTGACCCTGGGGGACTGAGCATTGTCTCACTGACCCTGGGGGACTGAGCATTGTCTCACTGACCCTGGGGGACTGAGCATTGTCCGACTGACCCTGGGGGACTGAGCATTGTCCGACTGACCCTGGGGGACTGAGCATTGTCCGACTGACCCTGGGGGACTGAGCATTGTCCGACTGACCCTGGGGGACTGAGCATTGTCCGACTGACCCTGGGGGACTGAGCATTGTCCGACTGACCCTGGGGGACTGAGCATTGTCCGACTGACCCTGGGGGACTGAGCATTGTCCGACTGACCCTGGGGGACTGAGCATTGTCCGACTGACCCTGGGGGACTGAGCATTGTCCGACTGACCCTGGGGGACTGAGCATTGTCTCACTGACCCTGGGGGACTGAGCATTGTCTCACTGACCCTGGGGGACTGAGCATTGTCTCACTGACCCTGGGGGACTGAGCATTGTCTGACTGACCCTGGGGGACTGAGCATTGTCTGACTGACCCTGGGGGACTGAGCATTGTCTGACTGACCCTGGGGGACTGAGCATTGTCTGACTGACCCTGGGGGACTGAGCATTGTCTCACTGACCCTTGCTCGTTGATCTTTGGACTTCAACCAATTTTGAGGGATTTTCACCTTCCCGTGAAACGGCCATGTAGTTGGAGTCGAGAAGCTCGAACCATTTTCAGATTCAGGGCTGATTTGAGCTGCAGGATGATAAATTCCACTGCTTGTAACTGCTGTAGGTTTTTCTGTTTGATAATATTTCATTTGGTTTTGAGTATATCAAGAAATGAAGGATGTATTATTGTTGAATGAAGCGTTTCACATCGACTTGGTAGCTACACTGATCTGCATGTTGAGAGTATTTCCTGGGGCATCAAGAAATGCACAAGTTGCTGGATCACCATTGCTGAGGTCCATGAGCAAGATAACCAGATGATCTTTTATGGCATTGCCCATGCTCAAAGGATTTGATAGGATCGATAGAGAGAAACTATTTCCTCTGGTGAGGGAGTCCAGAACAAGAGGACACAACCTTAAAATTAGAGCCAGGCTGTTCAGGGGTGATGTCAGGAAGCACTTCTTCACACAAAGGGGAGTGGGAATCTAGAACTCTCTCCCCACCCACCCCCAAAAAGGCTGTGGATGCTGGGGGTCAGTTGGAGCTTTCAAGACTGAGATCGATAGATTTTTGTAGCTGAAAGTATCATGGGATATGGAGAAAAGGAGGGTAAATGGGGTTGAGTTAAAGATCAGCCCTGATCGAAGGGCTGAATGGCCTCCTCCTGTTCCGAAGTTCCACAAACCAAGTTAGTCTTCAGGTGAAGTAGGATAAGATGATGGGAAATAATTGGACCAGTCCACACTTCAAGGTTGTTCTAACCGTATTTTTATATACTGTCTTGTCTTTGTATTATTGCTTATAGTTAAATAGCAAAAGTTATGGCAATTTGGGAAGCAGGGGAGTAGAGTTGGTTGGAGGGAAGGAGTTTCTCTGCAATACAGGCTGAGGAGCTGGAAGATGCAAAACTGCAATGCCAGCACTGGCAGGAGAGTGCAAGTTTACATAGGCAGTTCCCATTATAAATCTGAACATAGGAATTGATAATGGGAAAAAGTTCACACAAAAGTGCAACAAGAATGTGACATGAGCTTCGTGGAAGGGGAGAGGCACTGGTAGCTATGAGATATTGATATGGTGTTGTTTTTAACTACAGATTTTCCATAATTGTACAATGAACTAGTCCAGGGAAGTATAGGCAGTTTGTGAATTCACTCTGCATCCCTCCAGTTTACCTGCATTCCCTTTATCTGAATAATTTTTGTAAGTTTCCTATTCTTCTGTTTTTAGGCGAGGAAGCTCTTCATGAATATCTCCGAACAAAAGCTGTGACTGTGGAGTATTAGATCCTCATTACAAGAATGATATCCCTTTCTCACCAACCATGCTTCATCCAGTATTCAGCACTAGGGTACAACAGAACCTTACAGATTCAGCACTAGGGTACAACAGAACCTTACAGATTCAGCACTAGGGTACAACAGAACCTTACAGATTCAGCACTAGGGTACAACAGAACCTTACAGATTCAGCACTAGGGTACAACAGAACCTTACAGATTCAGCACTAGGGTACAACAGAACCTTACAGATTCAGCACTAGGGTACAACAGAACCTTACAGATTCAGCACTAGGGTACAACAGAACCTTACAGATTCAGCACTAGGGTACAACAGAACCTTACAGATTCAGCACTAGGGTACAACAGAACCTTACAGATTCAGCACTAGGGTACAACAGAACCTTACAGATTCAGCACTAGGGTACAACAGAACCTTACAGATTCAGCACTAGGGTACAACAGAACCTTACAGATTCAGCACTAGGGTACAACAGAACCTTACAGATTCAGCACTAGGGTACAACAGAACCTTACAGATTCAGCACTAGGGTACAACAGAACCTTACAGATTCAGCACTAGGGTACAACTGAACCTTACAGATTGGACACTAGGGTACAGCTGAACCGTAGATTCAGCACTAGAGTGCAACTGTAACTTATCTGCCTCTTAGTCATGGCACCCCAAAGAGAAACAAAAAACATGTCCACAGTTACATTGCTGATGCTTTAACATCTCCATGTGCCTCGATGTCTTATCAAATGGATCTCAAATATCACTTCTTAGTGTTAAAAGTTGTCAAAAGTATAAGATTTTTAATAATTATGTAAATTTAATGAAGTTAAAACATAATTTCTCAATGTTCACCAAAATCTGGTATGGATTAAATAGCTCTGAGAAGTGGTGACATCAAATCATAAGCATTTTATTTCATTAATTGTAACAAAAATACATTTTCATATGTTGCTTTATTTTGTCCAAATGCTGCGCCAAGTTTCACTGTAGATTTATTTGTATATGATAACAATGAAGTGCCCTTAATTTGGATCTTTTTACAGTGAGGATAGAAGTCACCATCATAGCATTTGAACTATGCACATAAGCTTTAAATCAGAATAATTTCAACATTTTGTACCTCTAAATTCGAACACCTGCTCTCGGGGAATGCTGTATGTCCACTCAGTGAGGCATATGTATGAAGATTGTGCTCTGCAATTTGGTTAATCCAGTATTCCCATGTGTTTCTAAAGTATGTTACATATACTGTTCAAACGGTCTATTCAAGAACACTTGGTTCTTTTATGCATGAACTAGGTTTGCTTTTGCATGAAATCCTAAACCAGCAATAGATTTGCTTTGCTCATAACCATTTCCTGTCAGTCTGAAGGATCCATCGAAAGGATCTCGAAATGCTCTTTTATGTTTCCTGTCGAAAAATCGCAGACTTTTATTAATTGAGAAAAACTAACCTAAATACAGAATGTTTGAAATTGGGATGGGGGTTCTTGGATTTATAGTGCGACAATAAATTGTTTTTGGATTGGAAACCCCGAGAAGGTAAAATCTATTGGTATTGTCGCCAAGGCTTCTTCGACAGCACCTCCCAAACCCATGACCTCTACCACCTAGAAGGACAAGAGCAGCAGGTACATGGGAACAACACCACCTGCACGTTCCCCTCCAAGTCACACACCATCCCGACTTGGAAATATATCGCCGTTCCTTCATCGTCGCTGGGTCAAAATCCTGGAACTCCCTTCCTAACAGCACTGTGGGAGAACCTTCACCACACGGACTGCAGCGGTTCAAGAAGGCAGCTCACCACCACCTTCTCGAGGGCAATTAGGGATGGGCAATAAATGCCGGCCTCGCCAACGACGCCCACATCCCATGAATGAATAAAAAAGATACAAACGGACATACAAAATTGACGGGCAGGAGAAACCAGCTGGTCCATCAAGCCTGCCCCACACTCAAGATGGCCGGAGCATTGTGACCAGATCCTTTAACGTCTTCCCTCCCTCTCACTGCCGTGTAAACTCCCTTTTGAAGGCAGAGAGTCAGCACCCACACCAGCCGGCAGTGTATTCCAGAGGCTCACTATTCTCTGGGAAAAGAAGAACCGCCCAACATCCAGTCTGTTCTACTCTTACACAGTTTAAAGATCCTTTAATGTATGTATTCACATTTCTCTTGTAAGAATTTATTCATCATGTATGTAAAAATTCCCAGTCCCAGTCTGAACATGCATTGTGTGATTTTATTGAGTGAGAGTAAAGCTTTGTTGTGCATTCTGACTGAGGTCAAACCTGTTTCCTGTCACCTTTCCACTGATTGGGCCAAATGGCTTGTTTGCACATTTTAATTTATTTATAATTCCACAAAAGAAGCAGGGAATATAGTGAAATACCAGTATATATCTCAGCTCTTGTATCAGGATTGTTGGTTACGGAATGCTGAGACTATAGTGTAAATTCAGGGAGCACCAAACTCCCAGTCACACTGCCGGCACTGAGAAGGGTCACTGTCCTGTCAGCTTATTTTGACTCAATAAATAAATCTCCCAGTAATGCTTTCTCAGCTTTGCCTTTCCAACGTTACAATGAGTGACTCTGCCTCCTGCTCATATCAGTTTTAAACAGAACCGGCGGTTGCTTTATCAGGAATAGTTTTCCAAGTTCACGTTCCCAGAGGTGTTGAAATTCACCTGCAGAGTACAAGCTCAGTGACTTGTCATCGCACACCGGGGAAACGGTATCAAACTCCTGACGCGTAGGAGCAGACAGCTTCACTCTGCCCTTCCCCACCAAACACCACTGTGGAAGCAGCATCGCCACACAGACTACAGCGGTTCAAGACGGCCCACCACCACCACCTGAGCATTGAGGGATGGGCAATAAATGGGGCATTGCCAGCGACACCCACAACCTCAGAACAAAGAAAAAAACTTTCAAACAGCCATCATGGAAACTGATGGATGAGGGCCTTCAGTTATGTGGCGGGAGTAGAGAAGCAAAGATTGTTCTCCTTCGAGCAGAGAAGGTTAGGAGGGGGTTTAATAGAATAAATAAAGAGAAACTGTTTCCTGGCAAAAAGGTCAGTCACCAGAGGACACAGATTAAAGATAATTGGCAAAAGAAATGAGAATTTTTTTTACACACAGCAAGACATTGGCTAAGTGACAGGAAACAGAGAGTAGTGGTGAACGGTTGTTTTTTGGACTGGAGGGAGGTGTACAGTGATGTTCCCCAGGGGTCAGTGCTGGGACCACTGCTTTTTTTGATATATATTAATGACTTGGACTTGGGTGTACAGGGCACAATTTCAAAATTTGCAGATGACACAAAACTTGGAAGTGTAGTGAACAATGATAGACTTCAAGAGGACATAGACAGGCTGGTGGAATGGGCGGACACGTGGCAGATGAAATTTAATGCAGAGAAGTGCAAAGTGATACATTTTGGCAGGAAGAACGAGGAGAGGCAATATAAACTAAATGGTACAATTTTAAAAGGGGTACAGGAACAGAGAGATCTGGGGGTATATGTACACAAATCATTGAAAGTGACAGGGCAGGTTAAGAAAGTGGTGAAAAAAATCATACGTTATCCCGGGCTTTATAAATAAAGGCATAGAGTACAAAAGCAAGGACGTTATGATGAACCTTTATAAAACATTGGTTCTGCCACAACTGCAGTATTGTGTCCAATTCTGGGCACCGCACTTTAGGAAAGATGTGAAGGCCTAAGAGAGGGTGCAGAAGAGATTTACTAGAATGATTCCAGAGATGAGGGACTTCAGTTTCATGGATAGACTGGAGAAGCTGGGTTTGTTCTCCTTTGAACAGAGAAGGTTGAGAGGAGATTTGATAGAAGTGTTCAAAATCATGACTGGTTTAGATTAAGTAAATAAAAAGAAACTATTCCCATCGGCGGAAGGGTCAAGAACCAGAGGACACAGATTTAAGGTGATTGGCAGAAAGAACCAAAGGTGATGTGAAGAAAAGCTTTCTTACACAGCGAGTGGTTAGGATCTGGAATGCACTGCCTGAGGGGGTGGTGGAGGCAGATTCAATAATGGCTTTCAAAACGGAATTGGATAAATACTTGAAGGGAAAAATATTGCAGAGCTATGCTAACTAGATAGCTCTTACAAAGGCTCAATGGGCCGAATGGCCTCCTGCTGTAATCATTCTATGATCTGGAATGCACGGCCTGACAGTCTGGTAAAAACTGATTTTAAAGATCCGTTGCTAGCAACAAAGAATGTTTCGATTCATTCATTGTTGATAGGTGGCTATTCTGGGTTAATTAAACCATGAGAAAAGTTCTGGATAAGGAATCAGAGACGCCCTGAGGAAATTCACCCCCTTCATGTATTTTACAATTCCTGGGTTATGCTATCATGTAAACAGATGGTAGGCAGTAAAAGGCACACTCTGGATCACAGAGAACTTGAGGTCTGCCTACAGAACACGAGAGAACATCCAGCACAAAACCTGAAACCTGTGACAGCTGTTCAAAGGGCCAAAAGAACCTTCAACACAGCAGCAGGAGGAGGAGGAGGAGGTGACGATGTGGAGGGTGCAGGGGAGAGGTAAATCCTGTCCCCACCTTGTTATCCAGCTCCAGGACACGTGACACAAAGACCACCATTAAACAGGTATCTCAGAGTCTTCGAGTCCTGGGATAGGACCACTGCTGTGCGCCATATACATAAATGATTTGGACTCAGGAATTGAAGGTATGGTGTAGTAATTTGCTGATGATACTAAATTGGGGAAATATCAAATAATGTGGAGAATGCACAAAAATACAGGAAAACACAAACAGGCTTATAGAGTGGGCAGATAAATGGCAAATGAAATTCAATACGGCGAGTGTGGTAGGTGGAATAAGGCCACTTAATCCTTGGAAGTTAAGAAATGAAATGGGGTAGGATTGCCTGTGCTGGAATCCCGTTTACTCACTGGCTGTGTACGCTGCAATAACGCTGCACTATCCAGAGTGCCGGGTAATTGGCCTTTGGTCCCACACTTCAGGCCACACTGAGCAGTACGATGGTTTGGAATAATTACAGGACACATTATTGTGAATGTTAAATCAGTTTGCACAATGTATTAAATACAGCTAGTACATTTTTTGAGAACTTACAGGAATTTGCATCCACGACCTGTAGGAATGAATTAAATTATCTACCAGCTCGTAACATTACGGGATGCCTCAGACTGCTTAGCAAGGTGAGATTTCACAGATCATTGTCTCTGAAGAACAGTGGGTTCATTTGCTGCAACACTCCCTCCAGCAGTGTGAGCTGTGATGTGCTGTTGGTTATCACTTTAATGTCACTTTTTTCTAAAGTTTCAACTCTTTTCATTGATTCAGTTTTCATCTAATAAGGACACTTATTGTCGATCTGTTTACAACACTTTCTAATTCCAGCCAGAAAGAACCATCAGACTCCCTTAAATGGGCAGCAATTACTGAAGTGGAACCCACCTATTTCCTGGTCATTGCTGAGTTTAACTCTGAATCCAAGCTTCATCGGATTAAAGGGAGGCCCTGTCGCCGATCCAATTCGAATATGATTAGCAAAAGAGAGAAAAGCGGGAACGCCCTGCTCCGCCCGGGAACGCCCCGCTCCGCCCGGGAACGCCCCGCTCCGCTTCCAGTGGCAATCTGCTCTGCTCAGTTGTTGAAAGTGCAGAGGCTGATATAAGACATAAAATAACATCTGGGATGAGCTGCTTTGCCCGACAGCTGCTTATTAATTTCCATCCTTTTGCAAGATGATTGGTTAGAAACCAGTACCTTCATCTCCTGGGATTGCCCTGCTGGTGTTAGTGATCAGCATTGATCCATTCAGGGATGGTATTTGTTTGCTGCTGAATCCAATGTGATCCTTACCTGTGAAACTGTGGACTGAACAATACAATTCTATTCTCGGACATAATTCAGCTGATATCACATCCGTGTCCTCCCACCCCCTTTATACAGCAGTAAATAAATGTCCCAAGTCCTGCCCCTCAGGCAGTTACTCAGTGTCATCGCCTGACACAACTTCGATTTTACTACTCCGCTGTCCCTGGGTTCTGGGTAGTTTGAGATTCACTTCTGTCACTTCCCCAAACTGCTCACTGTCGGAGTGAACACTCTCACACTCAGACATCACCTCGTCCGCTCCACCTTCATCAGAGCCGCTCATTTCAAATAGAGACACGTTCTGAAAGGGGCAATGGATATGGAAAGGGTCAGAGAGAACTTCTACAGCAACAACTTGCCATTCGATAGATCTTTGGGGGGGTTAATGGGAGAATGGAGAGAGAGGAAGTCATGAGGGGAGGGTGAGGTGAAGGGGGGGGAGAGAGGGCCTGGGGGGGGGGGGGGGGGAGAGAGAGGGCCTGGGGGGGGGGGGGGGAGAGAGAGGGCCTGGGGGGGGGGGGGGGAGAGAGAGGGCCTGGGGGGGGGGGGGGGGAGAGAGAGGGCCTGGGGGGGGGGGGGGGGAGAGAGAGGGCCTGGGGGGGGGGGGGGGGGGAGAGAGAGGGCCTGGGGGGGTGGGGGGAAGAGAGGGCCTGGGGGGGGGGGGGGGAAGAGAGGGCCTGGGGGGGGGGAAGAGAGGGCCTGGGGGGGGGGGGGGGGGAGAGAGGGCCGGGGGGGGGGGGGGAGAGGGCCTGGGGGAGGGAAGAGAGGGCTGGGGGGGGGGAAGAGAGGGCCGGGGGGGGGGGGGGGGGGAAGAGAGGGCCGGGGGGGGGGGGGGGGTGGAAGAGAGGGCCTGGGGGGGGGGGAAGAGAGGGCCTGGGGGGGGGGGGAAGAGAGGGCCGGGGGGGGGGGGGGGGGGGAAGAGAGGGCCGGGGGGGGGGGGGGGGGAGAGAGGGCCTGGGGGGGGAAGAGAGGGGGGGGGGGGAGAGAGGAGGGGGGGAAGAGAGGGCCGGGGGGGGGGGGGGAGAGAGGGCCGGGGGGGGGGGGGGGGGAGAGAGGGCCGGGGGGGGGGGGGGGGGAGAGAGGGCCGGGGGGGGGGGGGGGGGAGAGAGGGCCGGGGGGGGGGAGAGAGGGCCGGGGGGGGGGGGGGGGGGGGAGAGAGGGCCTGGGGGGGGGGAAGAGAGGGCCGGGGGGGGGGAAGAGAGGGGGGGGGGGGGGGGAAGAGAGGAGGGGGGGAAGAGAGGGCCGGGGGGGGGGGGGAGAGAGGGCCGGGGGGGGGGAGAGAGGGCCGGGGGGGGGGGGGGGAGAGAGAGGGCCCGGGGGGGGGGGGAGAGAGGGCCGGGGGGGGGAAGAGAGGAGGGGGGGAAGAGAGGGCCGGGGCGGGGGGGAGAGAGGGCCGGGGGGGGGGGGGGAGAGAGGGCCGGGGGGGGGGGGGGGGGGGAAGAGAGGGCCGGGGGGGGGGGGAGAGAGAGGGCCGGGGAGGGGGGGGGGGGGGAGAGAGGGCCTGGGGGGGGGGGGGGGAGAGAGGGCCGGGGGGGGGGGGGGGGGAGGAGAGAGGGGAGGGGGGGGAGGAGAGAGGGCCAGGGAGGGGGGGGGGGGGGAGAGAGGGACGGGGGGGGCGAGCGAGCGGGGTGGGGGGGCAGTGGGACTATGACTACCAGCAATTCACAGGGAATCCATGAGGGAGTATGAGCAGCACCTCGCTGTGTGATCTGACCGAGCTCCTCACTCACCATTTCAATGATCTTTGGACAGTTCTCGATGTTCTCAATATCAAACTGACGAGCATCTGTTGTCTCCATTTGTTTCCTGAGCTCCTCGTTGGCTTTGGCCATCTGTGGCAGGAAACTCTGCAGTTTGTCCAACACTAGAAGCAAAGCAGCACAGCCACACGAGATTTTAACACACGGAGTCTGTCCAGAGATCTCGGAATGATTTAACTTGTGGATTTGTTTTTATTTGTGGCAGACAGTGGTAAAGCTGCAGTTATTTCCCATTGCTTGTTGGTGGGTCACCTGAACTGAGCAGCTGAGCACATGGTGTGGAGCAGGACCAGACCTGGGGGCGGGGGCCAGACCTGGGGGCGGGAGCAGGACCAGACCTGGGGGCGGGGGTCAGACCTGGGGGCGGGGACCAGACCTGGGGGCAGAGGCGGGGGCGGGGACCAGACCTGGGGGTGGGGGTGGGGGTGGGGGCCAGACCTGGGGGAAGGAGCAGGACCAGACCTGGGGGCGGGGGCGGGGGCGGGGGCCAGACCTGGGGGCGGGGGCGGGGACCAGACCTGGGGGCGGGGGCGGGGACCAGACCTGGGGGCGGGAGCGGGGACCAGACCTGGGGGCGGGGGCCAGACCTGGGGGCGGGAGCAGGACCAGACCTGGGGGCGGGGGCGGGGGTCAGACCTGGGGGCGGGGGCCAGACCTGGGGGCGGGAGCAGGACCAGACCTGGGGGCGGGGGCGGGGGTCAGACCTGGGGGCGGGGGCCAGACCTGGGGGCGGGAGCAGGACCAGACCTGGGGGCGGGGGCGGGGACCAGACCTGGGGGCGGGGGCGGGGACCAGACCTGGGGGCGGGGGCGGGGACCAGACCTGGGGGCGGGGGCCAGTTGTGATTTCCTGGTGCCAGTCCCACCAAGCTCACACTTTGACACGGTGGGATTCACACTCTCAGCCTCTGGGCTGCTGGTCCGGTTCCTGAACCCCTCGATACTGTAGGGCCTGTGGTCTCCCCACCTTCTGGTTTATATCCCTCAGTCCCCAAGTTCCAGCTTCTCAGTGACTGAAGAGTTAATAATTCAGTTCAGTAATTCCCACAGTGATCATTTTGTTCATGTCTAAACCCACTCGAACACTAACTCTACCAATACAGTTTAAGGTGAAATAATCTGTTAATAAAACACAGGATGTGTCAGGAAAGTATGTGATTGTCGCAAGAACTTTAACGTCAGTCACTCCTCGTGCTGTGGAGTTTGACTCAGTCCCAGTATAGAGGCAGGAGCTGCAGCTGATAGACTCACCCCCACTCCGGGGCACCCTCACCATCCGGGGAGGGGCAGAGGTGCTGGGACTTCCTGCATTGATCAGAAGCTTCTGGTTAAAACCTGGGGACAGAAAAGAGCAGAGTTTAAATGTGACATCTCACCGAAGGACACAAAGTACACGGTCTGTCCATCAGGACAAAGGGCATCGGGGACATCAACATGGGGGGGGGACATCAACATGGGGGGGGGGACATCAACATGGGGGGGGGACATCAACATGGGGGGGGGACATCAACATGGGGGGGGGACATCAACATGGGGGGGGGACATCAACATGGGGGGGGACATCAACATGGGGGGGGGGACATCAACATGGGGGGGGGGACATCAACATGGGGGGGGGGGGCATCAACATGGGGGGGGGGACATCAACATGGGGGGGGGGGACATCAACATGGGGGGGGGGGACATCAACATGGGGGGGGGGGGGACATCAACATGGGGGGGGGGGACATCAACATGGGGGGGGGGGGACATCAACATGGGGGGGGGACATCAACATGGGGGGGGGGGACATCAACATGGGGGGGGGGGGACATCAACATGGGGGAGGACATCAACATGGGGGGGGGCATCAACATGGGGGGGGGGGACATCAACATGGGGGGGGGGGACATCAACATGGGGGGGGGGGGACATCAACATGGGGGGGGGGGGGACATCAACATGGGGGGGGACATCAACATGGGGGGGGGCATCAACATGGGGGGGGGGACATCAACATGGGGGGGGGGGGGACATCAACATGGGGGGGGACATCAACATGGGGGGGGGCATCAACATGGGGGGGGGGGGGCATCAACATGGGGGGGGGGGGACATCAACATGGGGGGGGGGGGGACATCAACATGGGGGGGGGGGGACATCAACATGGGGGGGGGGGGACATCAACATGGGGGGGGGACATCAACATGGGGGGGGGGGGGCATCAACATGGGGGGGGGGGACATCAACATGGGGGGGGGGGGGACATCAACATGGGGGGGGGGGGGACATCAACATGGGGGGGGGGGGGGGGGGACATCAACATGGGGGGGGGGGGGGGGGGACATCAACATGGGGGCGGGAGGAGCCGCCGAGTTTCCCTCAGACACGGACCCACGAGGCGGCTCCTCAGCAGCAAACCCGAGGACGGGAGAGCGGCGCCGGGTAGCGGAATCCGGCGGCCGTCAGGGAGAGCCCGAGGCCTCCCCGCACTCACCGGGCCCGAGCCCGAGGCCTCCCCGCACTCACCGGGCCCGAGCCCGAGGCCTCCCCGCACTCACCGGGCCCGAGCCCGAGGCCTCCCCGCACTCACCGGGCCCGCTTCCCGCCCTCAGCAGCTCCGCCGACCGCCTCGCCTCCCGTCTCCCGGCCGGAGCCGCGCCGCTGCCGCTGGCCGCCATCCGTGTGAGGCCGAGGCCGAGGCCTCCCACCCGCGGTGGGTGAGCGACAGGCCGCCCCCTCCCGGCCGGAGGAGCCGCCACACCGGGCCCGGGCCCCGGGACTCTCCCCCCGCCGGGAGCCCAACCCGGAGACCCCTGGAAACCCGGCCAGGGTCAGGGGGGGGGTCTCAGGGTCAGGGTCAGGGGGTCACAGGGTCAGGGGGGGTCTCAGGGTCAGGGGGTCACAGGGTCAGGGGGTCTCGATGGGGGGGGGTGGATTCTGGTCAGAGGACTCCTTTCCCCGGTCTCCTCCACCCGCCCATCAATGACCTTCCTCCATCCTCAGCTCATTGACAATTCCCCAGGGTTCAGCTCCATTCACAATCTGACGGTAATGAAGCAGCTCACACCGGGGCCGGACCCCACCCCACCCCACCCCGGCCGGGCCGGACACCGGGGCCGGACCCCACCCCACCCCGGCCGGGCCGGACACCGGGGCCGGACCCCACCCCACCCCGGCCGGGCCGGACACCGGGGCCGGACCCCACCCCACCCCGGCCGGGCCGGACACCGGGGCCGGACCCCACCCCACCCCGGCCGGGCCGGACACCGGGGCCGGACCCCACCCCACCCCGGCCGGGCCGGACACCGGGGCCGGACCCCACCCCACCCCGGCCGGGCCGGACACCGGGGCCGGACCCCACCCCATCCCGGCCGGGCCGGGCCGGACACCGGGGCCGGACCCCACCCCATCCCATCCCGGCCGGGCCGGACACCGGGGCCGGACCCCACCCCATCCCGGCCGGGCCGGACACCGGGGCCGGACCCCACCCCACCCCGGCCGGGCCGGACACCGGGGCCGGACCCCACCCCGGCCGGGCCGGACACCGGGGCCGGACCCCACCCCACCCCGGCCGGGCCGGACACCGGGGCCGGACCCCACCCCACCCCGGCCGGGCCGGACACCGGGGCCGGACCCCACCCCACCCCGGCCGGGCCGGACACCGGGGCCGGACCCCACCCCACCCCGGCCGGGCCGGACACCGGGGCCGGACCCCACCCCACCCCGGCCGGACACCGGGGCCGGACCCCACCCCGGCCGGGCCGGCAGTGACCGGTAACGTTCCCACCACATCTCCAACAAGAAAAAGCCCGACCACCATCTCCTTGCCCATTGAGCAGAAGCTGAGCTGGACGAGCCACATCAACACTTGTGGATACAGGAGCAGGGCAGAGGCGGGTTACTCTGTGACAAGTAGCTCATCACCTGACCCTCCACTCCACCATTGATGGAATTCTCACCACTCATCGGGATGATTGCAGCTGCAAGAAAATCAATGCCATCCAGGACAGAGCCATTCACTTCATTTAAGCCATTGGACCCAATACCCACCCCATTCTTTATCAGTTCACTGTGGCTGCAGTATGTGCAATCTACAGTATTACCTGGACAGCACCTCCCTCACCAACGACCTCTAGCATTGAGAGCAGCAATTTCACAGGAACACTGTCACCTCTGCGTCACCATTCATCCTGACATGGACATAATTACAGTTACTTCATCATCACTGGTTCGGTATCCTGGAATTCCTACTGTGGGAGCATCATCTCCACATGGACTGCTGTGGTTCAAGAAGACGGCCCATCACCAACTTCTCCGGGAAACTATGAATGGGCAATAAATGTGGCCTTGCCAGCGATGCCCACGTGTTGTTTCCCTCCACTTTGTTCCATGTGTACTTAAATGCTTGTTCAGCAACAGCAACTTGCATTTATAAAGCACCTTTAACTAGTAAAACGGCCCAAGGTGCTTCACAGGAGCGATTATCAAACAAAATTTGACACCAAGCTGCATATGGAGATATTAGGACAGGTGACCAAAAGCATGGTCAAAGAGGTAGGTTTTAAGGAGCGTCTTAAAGGAGGAGAGAGAGGCGGAGAGGTTTAGGGAGGGAATGCCAGAGCTTAGGGCCTAAGCAGCTGAAGGCACGGCCGCCAATGGTGAAGCGAAAATCAGGGATGCGAAAGAGGCCAGAATAGGAGGAGTGCAGAGATCTCGGAGGGTTGTAGGGCTGGAGAGGAAAGGGAGGTTGGAGACAGGGTGGTAGTTTGCAAGGAGAGAGGGGGTCAAGGGTGGGATTTTTGAGCGTGGTTGATGAAGGCAGATTTGAAGGGGAGGGGGACAGTACCTGAGGAGAAGGAACAGTTAACTATCAGCTCACATGGAAGGGAAATTGGGTGGTCAGTAGTGTGATGGGAATAGGGTCAAGGGAGCAGGAGATGGGTCTCATGGTCAAGATGAGTCTCATGGTCAAGATGAGTCTCATGGTCAAGATGAGCTTGGAGAGGGCGTGAGGGGAGATAGGAGAGAAACTAGAGAAAGATGCAAGTTCAGGGCTAGGGCAGAGGGGAACCTTAAGTGAAGGGAGGGGTGTGGCAGAGGCAGCTGAATGGATGGTCTCAATCTTAGTGACAAAAAAAGTCCATGAGCTCCTCGCACTTGTTGGAGGTGAGGCGGGGAGAGGGGTAAGAAGATGGTTTGTAGTGGAGAAGCCGGGGGTTATTTTTGCATTCCAGGATGATCCTGGAATAGTGAGCAGTTTTGGCAGAGGAGAGCAGGACCCGATAGTGTTTTATGTGGTCCAGCCAGATCTGACAATGAATAGCTAAACCAGTTGTCCGCCATAAACATTTAAATCCGGGTTCCTTGGTTTTAAGGGAGCAGAGATGGGGGCGGTACCAGGGGGAATAACCAGGGTGAGAGAGTAATGTTCATCTTTCACTTTTTTCAGTCCTTAGGGCCCGAATCATTAACTTATCTCTTCTCTCTATAGATACTGAGATACCGTCTGACGTGCAAATCGTAAGCTCTCTGTTCAGTTGCTGTGTTCAAGGTGCACCAGTTCAGGCATATTTAGAGAATGTTAATCCAGTGGGTGAATATTTCTGTAGCTGAGTTTCAATTGGTGTCACAACCAAATGTCGTCTTCAGGTGAAACGGGGTCAAAGGGCGAGGTCAAATTGGACCAGGGTGGGGTCAGAGGGCGGACAGCAACTCCTTGGGGTGGGGTGTATTATTACAATCTGGGGAGAGTAAAGAGTAAAACAGGAAGACACCAGAAACAGAAAATAGAGACCTTAGTCTATGTGCAACACAATGAGCATTTTTCCCGTTATATAATAATAAATGTGTAAACAACGTTCCTACTTGTTTGATAGATATGACTATTTCTGTTGGATGCTCAATTCAGAAGTGGAATGTCTCGTTCAGCACAGGTTCCCAATCTGTGAGGTGCACAAACCAAACTCACTGATCTGGGAGTCCGAGGCCCAAGTGTTACAGACAGCCTTGAACTGGACCCAAGGACTCTGCTACAACAGGAAGTAGTGATAAGGGCTATCGATCCCCTGATCACCGAGAATCTGCCTACTATGGGCTGGTTGCACTGTATGCGGTTGATACACACCCACTGCCATCCTAAACCAGAGTAGGAATGTGTGGGAATGGCCAGAACAGAGTGAGCCATGTACGAGAACAAAGGGGCAACACTCGCTGCCAAACATCTCCAGTCTGACCTCGTTACATCAGGAGAGAAAAATACTGGCCTGAAATTACGAGAGGGACAGGATGCTCAAAGCAAACAGCTCCACCTGCAGACGTTAAGAGCTTTTTACTCAGCAACACAAATCAGTCTTTCCTCAGTGATAGCGAGATGTCAATGAGAGAACTTTCAAGGATGCTTATTTCTACCAGAAAGCTGAGTTGATGCACTTCATCAATCCAGTGTAGACTCGATGAAGATAATATCACTGAAACAACCAACAGATCAGTGCCTGAAAGTTAGTCCCACCAATGGTATCAAAATGTATTGAGATTTTAGAGTGGCATGTATTTAATGAGGCAGCGTTATAATTATTAACAGATTTTACAGGGCCAGGAAACCCTGGTACAATGTGAAAATTGATCAGAATGGGTAATAAGAGTACTGAGTCCCATGCACTGCCTGGTGGAGGTGGAAGCAGATTCAATAGTAGCTTTCAAAAGGGAATTGGATAAATACTTGAAGTGGAAAAATCTGCAGAGCTATGGGGAAAGAGCGGGGGAAATGAGACTAATTGGATAGCTCTTTCAAAGAGCCGGCACAGGTATGATGGGCCAAATGGCCTCTTCTGTGCAGTAATTATTCGATGATTCTATGAACATAGCAATAAGCTGACCTGATTTCCCATTTGTTTTACCTTCCCTCAGTTATTCTCCTTGTACCAATAAAAAAGCCGTTATCCAATCTGAGGGACCTGCTCGCTGGAAATAACCATTCCCAGCACAATCTCCCAATCCACACTGTATATACAAGGTTCCACTTATAATCTGCATCCCCGCCCTTCTCCTGTTAACTCCAGTCCATCTCGAGGGTTACATCAGAATCTTGCAGTAAGTCATCCTTGTTTGAAAGGAAGTCTGCCTCTCTCGAAAAGGGTGACAGACTGTACATCAAGTTGGCCAGAGCTGAGGGTTTGCATCTTAAAGTCCCCCAGGGGACCAAGGAGATTCTTCTGTACAAATTGCAGTTCTAAAAATTAGCTTGGAGCCCTGCCTCCAGCTCAGAGCTCCATCTGCTGAGGGCCCCACTCAGTAAGTTTGGCAAAGGTTAAATTAAATCCACAATACGCTCAGTGCACGGAGCTAATCAGTTTGAACACCTGGGCAATGGGGTACTGTCGCTTTTGGATCAAAAATTGGCAATTATTAAAACTGAAATCTGTGCATCATTCCCTCAGTTTTATTACTGTTAAAATACAAGTGATGTGCCATCATTACACAAACAAACTGTTTATACACTTCCGCTTAAAGACAACAGTTAACATCATTCTTTGTCACAATGTCAAGTTCCAACAGTCCAAATGCCCAGTTACAATCTATGTACAAATCCTGAATCTCGTTAGAAGTTAATGGCTTTGCCAAATGAAGCTGCCAAGTTTGCCTCCCTGAAAGCTTCCGAGACCGTCTGCAAGAGAAAAGAAAAACAATGAATCGGACTTGATCAGGTCTCTCCGACAGTTAGAGCACAGACTTGGTGAACACCTGGAGCTGGATTTACAATGACATCAGTATATCGTTTGTCATCCTTTCCCAGACTAAACAAACTAGCAAAGAAAGGAAAGCCCAGAAAAGGAACGGAGGAATATCGTGGAAATAATGCAGACATGAGACTGTTTAAAAAGATTGTTTTCATCAACATGGCTCAGTGACTGAGGGAACAGTCATTGCAAGTGTCGAAATGGGAGGGCGGGCGGGAGGGAGGGAGGGAGGGCGGGCGGGAGGGAGGGCGGGCGGGGAATCTGGGCAGAAGGGAAGATTCAGATGTATATAAAATGCAAAATGAAAGTAAAGAACCAAAAGGGAGTGTGTATTAAATGGAACAGTGCCACAGCAAGAACAATCCAGGGTTTTTGAGGATTAGTCTGTGAAATTGGAAACACTTCAAACAGCAATAAAAATGGCAAATAAGGTAATGGTCAGCATTAGTGAAGGGATGCCCTATAAATGGGGAGAGTAGAGCTCACAAGCACCTCCACTGAACGCTGTGGGCAGTTTACTGTTGCCCTTGTGATCTAATCATTGAAAGGTTATTACGGCCTTTGAAACGTTAGTCTTGTAATCAAGGTGGTTCCTCGGATCAGGAATATTCAGTGATGAGGAAAGGTTAAGTAATTTGGACTTGTTTTTAAAGAGAGAGACACTGATTGGGACAAATTGATCATTACAGCAAAGGATATAAATAACAGGAGGCAGAATTTGAAAGTTAGGAGTGAGAAGGGATGTCAGGGACATTTTTTTTTTAAACACAAAGACTTTCACAAGCTCAGGACACCACAAAGCACTTAACAGCCAATGAAATACTTCTGAAATGTAGGAAGCAGTGCCACCAATTCACGTAGGGTAATAAAATTGTGGATTAAAATACCTGTTTGGTTCAAATATCATATTCCTAAAACAGCAAAACTATCCAAACAGCTTGGTGAGAATCCAAGATGTCAGCTGAAAGGATTTTCAAAGAATTTTGAGCAATTTTTTGTCGATTGCCCATTTTTGATTTGTGGCTTTTTTAAACTGCACGATCATTGGTTTTCAATCCTAGTTACTAATTGCTAATTAAAAATTCCCTACATGTTCAGCTCTGATTTAAGAACATAAGAAATAGGAGCAGGAGTAGGCCATACGGTCCCTCGAGCCTGCTCCGCCATTCAGTAAGATCATGGCTGATCTTCAACCTCAACTCCACTTTCCTGCCCAATCCCCGTATCCCTTGATTCCCCTAGAGTCCAAAAATCTATTGCTCTCAGCCTTGAATATATTCAACGACTCAGCATCCACAGCCCTCTGGGGTAGGGAATTCCAAAGATTCACAACCCTCAGTGAAGAAATTTCTCCTCATCTCAGTCCTAAATGTCCGACCCCTTATCCTGAGACTGTGCCCCCAGTCCTAGGCTCTCCAGCCGGGGAAACAACCTCTCAGCATCTACCCTGTTCAAGCCCCCTCAGAATCTGATATGTTACAATGAGATCACCTCTCATTCTTCTCAACTCCAAAGAGTATCGGCCCATTCTACTCACTCTCTCCTCATAGGACAACCCTCTCATCCCAGGAATCAATCCAGTGAACCTTCGTTGCACCCCGTCTAAGGCGAGTATATCCCTCCTTAGATAAGGAGACCAAAACTGTACTCAGTACTCCAGGTGAGGTCTCACTATGCCCTGTACAACTGTAGCAAGACTTCCTTACTCTTGTACTCCAACCCCCTTGCAATAAAGGCCAACATGCCATTTGCCTTCCTAATTGCTTACTGTACCTTCATACTAACTTTCTGTGTTTCGTGTACGAGGACACCCAAATCTCTGAACACCAACATTGAATATTTTCTCACCATTTAAAAAATATTCTGTTTTTCTATTCTTCCTACCAAAGTGAATAACCTCACATTTCCCCACATTATACTTCCGGGACGTTTAAAAAAGCTGCTTAAAAATAGCCAGTCTGACCTCCAATTGGCCAAGTATCTGATCAGAGCAATCAGGCTCCAATTGATCACAGCATCACACCTCCTGACCTAACAGTATGATGTATAATATCATACTCCAGTCCTGGGCAAATAGTCTATTCTCCAGGCGACCATGAGCAGCACCACGCGAGATCTGCCAACATACGTCTAGATGATGTTAAACATGCTCTGTGTGCTGCACGGCCTGGGACCGTCATCCCTGCAGCTCCCATCAGTGGACGGCCCCGCACAGCCCCGCACGGTCACCGCCCCCGGACGGCCCCGCACGGTCACCGCCCCCGGACGGCCCCGCACGGTCACCGCCCCCGGACGGCCCCGCACGGTCACCGCCCCCGGACGGCCCCGCACGGTCACCGCCCCCGGACGGCCCCGCACGGTCACCGCCCCCGGACGGCCCCGCACGGTCACCGCCCCCGGACGGCCCCGCACGGTCACCGCCCCCGGACGGCCCCGCACGGTCACCGCCCCCGGACGGCCCCGCACGGTCACCGCCCCCGGACGGCCCCGCACGGTCACCGCCCCCGGACGGCCCCGCACGGTCACCGCCCCCGGACGGCCCCGCACGGTCACCGCCCCCGGACGGCCCCGCACGGTCACCGCCCCCGGACGGCCCCGCACGGTCACCGCCCCCGGACGGCCCCGCACGGTCACCGCCCCCGGACGGCCCCGCACGGTCACCGCCCCCGGACGGCCCCGCACGGTCACCGCCCCCGGACGGCCCCGCACGGTCACCGCCCCCGGACGGCCCCGCACGGTCACCGCCCCCGGACGGCCCCGCACGGTCACCGCCCCCGGACGGCCCCGCACGGTCACCGCCCCCGGACGGCCCCGCACGGTCACCGCCCCCGGACGGCCCCGCACGGTCACCGCCCCCGGACGGCCCCGCACGGTCACCGCCCCCGGACGGCCCCGCACGGTCACCGCCCCCGGACGGCCCCGCACGGTCACCGCCCCCGGACGGCCCCGCACGGTCACCGCCCCCGGACGGCCCCGCACGGTCACCGCCCCCGGACGGCCCCGCACGGTCACCGCCCCCGGACGGCCCCGCACGGTCACCGCCCCCGGACGGCCCCGCACGGTCACCGCCCCCGGACGGCCCCGCACGGTCACCGCCCCCGGACGGCCCCGCACGGTCACCGCCCCCGGACGGCCCCGCACGGTCACCGCCCCCGGACGGCCCCGCACGGTCACCGCCCCCGGACGGCCCCGCACGGTCACCGCCCCCGGACGGCCCCGCACGGTCACCGCCCCCGGACGGCCCCGCACGGTCACCGCCCCCGGACGGCCCCGCACGGTCACCGCCCCGCCCGAAGGTAATATGATCTGCCCTGTCTGTGGAAACCTGTTAAAAATGGTATGTCTGGTACACAGTACGTCACACACCAAGTATTGCACTCCAATGTGTCACACTTTAAAGAAACAAAGGCAGTCATGTGACAGGAACCAGAATTCCTGTAACCTCGGACTGATCTGACCGAATATGTTAAATAAAGGAAGCTAGGGTCATGACAGCAGCAAATAACTCACACCTCACCCTGTGTTTGTGTAAAAGCAATTAGACATCAGCAGCAGCAGAATAATACACTGCACAGTTTAACATGGCCCTTATAAAACGGGCACATCACCTGACTTACTGTCAGCACTGCCACAGGAGAATAGATTAAAAATGCCTTGTCTCTACCAGATGCCTTGTCTCTACCATTAACCAAAGAGAATGCCAGTCATTTACCTGGAACATGAAGGTTACAAGCAATTGCCCGTGAATCACTGCAGCAGTTTATAACCAGTCACAATGACTTGGACTTCCCACCTCTAACAGCAGGGCTTCAATGGACAGGTAAGTTAGCAATTAAACATGAACACAACTGGGCCCCGTTCCACACAACCTGCGAACACCACTCTGTGACACCCGCCCACCGCCGTCGCCCCGTGATACCCGCCCACCGCCCCGTGACACCCGCCCACCGCCCCGTGACACAAAACCTGCGAACGTCGCCCCGTGACACCCGCCCACCGCCCCGTGACACAAAACCTGCGAACGTCGCCCCGTGACACCCGCCCACCGCCCCGTGACACAAAACCTGCGAACGTCGCCCCGTGACACCCGCCCACCGCCCCGTGACACAAAACCTGCGAACATCGCCCCGTGACACCCGCCCACCGCCCCGTGACACCCGCCCACCGCCCCGTGACACCCGCCCACCGCCCCGTGACACCCGCCCACCGCCCCGTGACACCCGCCCACCGCCCCGTGACACCCGCCCACCGCCCCGTGACACCCGCCCACCGCCCCGTGACACCCGCCCACCGCCCCGTGACACCCGCCCACCGCCCCGTGACACCCGCCCACCGCCCCGTGACACCCGCCCACCGCCCCGTGACACCCGCCCACCGCCCCGTGACACCCGCCCACCGCCCCGTGACACCCGCCCACCGCCCCGTGACACCCGCCCACCGCCCCGTGACACCCGCCCACCGCCCCGTGACACCCGCCCACCGCCCCGTGACACCCGCCCACCGCCCCGTGACACCCGCCCACCGCCCCGTTCCACAAAACCTGCGAACGTCGCCCCGTGACACCCGCCCACCGCCACCGCTCCGTGACACCCGCCCATCACTATCGCCCTGTGATATAGAATAATGGGAGGCCATTCGGCCCACCGTGTCCTTGCTGGCCGAAAATGAGCCACCCAGCCTAATCCCACTTTCCAACACTTGGTCCGTAGCCCTGTAGGTTACAGCACTTCAGATGCACATCCAGCTACTTTTTAAATGAGTTGAGGGTTTCTGCCTCTCCCACCCTTTCAGACAGTGAGTTCCAGACCCCCACCACCCTCTGGGTGAAAAAAATTCTCCTCAGCTCCCCTCTAATCCTTCTACCAATCACTTTAAATCTATGCCCCCTAGTTATTGACCTGTCTGCGAAGGGAAATAGGTCCTCCCTATCCACTCCATCTAGTCCCATCATAATTTTATATGCCACAATTAAATCTCCCCTCAGCCTCCTCTGTTCCAAAGGGAACAACCCCAGCCTATCCAATCTTTCCTCAGCTAAAATTCTCCAGTCCTGGCAACATCCTCGGAAATCTCCTCTGCACCCTCTCTAGTGCAATTACATCCTTCCTGTAATGTGGTGACCAGAACTGTACACAGTACTCAAGCTGTGGCCTAACCAGTGTTTTATACAGTTCGGGCATAACCTCCCTGCTCTTATATTCTATGCCTCGGCTAATAAAGGAAAGTATTCCTTGTGCCTTTTTAACCACCTTATCGACCTGTCCTGCTACCTTCAGGGATCTGTGGACATGCACTCCAAGGTCCCTCACTTCCTCTACTCCTCTCAGTATCCTCCCATTTATTGTGTATTCCCTCACCTTGTTTTCCCTCCTCAAATGCATTACCTCACACTTCTCCGGATTGAATTCCATTTGCCACTTTTCTGCCCACCTGACCAGTCCATTGATATCTTCCTGCAGTCTACAGCTTTCCTCCTCACTATCAACCACATGGCCAATTTTTGTATCATCTGCAAACTTCTTAATCGTGCCCTCTACACTTAAGTCCAAATTATTAATATATATCAAAAAAGCAAGGGACCCAGTACTGAGCCTCGCGGGTCCCCACTGGAAACAGCCTTCCAGTCACAAAAACACCCATCGACCATTACCCTTTGCTTCCTGCCACTGAGTCAATTTTGGATCCAATTTGCCACATTCCCTTGGATCCCATGGGCTTTTACTTTTTCGACCAGTCTGCCATGTGGGATCTTGTCAAAAGCCTTGCTAAAGTCCATCTACACTACATCAAATGCACTATCTTCATCAACACTTCTTGTTACCTCTTCAAAAAATTCAATCCATACTGACTGTCCTTGATTACTCCGTGCCTTTCCAAGTGACGGTTTATCCTGTGCCACAGAATTGATTCCAATAATTTTCCCACTACCGAGGTTAGACTGACTGGCCTGTAATTACTCTGTCTACCCCTCGCTCTCTTTTTAAACAACGGTACAACGTTAGCAGTCCTCCAATCCTCTGGCACCACACTGTATCCAGGGAGGACTGGAAAATGATGGTCAAAGTCTCCGCTATTTCCTCCCTTGCTTCTTTTAACATCCTGGGATACATACAAGGAAATAATTTGCAGGGCTACGGGGATAGGGCGGGGGAGTGGCACTAGCTGGATTGCTCTTGCATAGAGCCGGCATGGACTCGATGGGCTGAATGGTCTCCTTCCGTGCTGTAACCTTTCTATGATTCAATAAATCTCACCTTAACCTTCTCTACTCTATGGAGAGCAACCCCAGCTTCCCAGTCTCTCCACAGAACTGAAGTCCCTCATCCCTGGAACCATTCTAGTAAATCTCCTCTGCACCCTCTCTAAGGCCTTCACATCCTTCCTAAAGTGCGGTGCCCAGAATTGAACACAATACTCCAGCTGAGGCCTAACCAGTGTTTTATAAAGGTTTAGCATAACTTCCTTGCTTTTGTACTCTATGCCTCTATTAATAAAGCCCAGGATCCCGTATGCTTTAACAGCCTTTTCAACTTGTCTGCCACCTTCAAAGATTTGTGTACGTACATCCCCAGATCTCTCTGCACCCCCTTTCAGAATTGTACCATTTCATTTAGATTGCCTCTCCTCATTCTTCCTATCAAAAAATATCACTACACACTTCTCTGTGTTAAATTTCATCTGCCATGTGTCTGCCCATTTCATCAGTCCGTGTCCTCCTGAAGTCTGTTACTATCCTCCACATTGTTTACTACATTTCCGAGTTTTGTATCATCTGCAAACTTTGAAATTATACCCTCTATACCCAAGTCCAGGTCATTAATATATATATATCAAAAAGAGCAGTGGTCCTAATACTGACCCCTGGGGAACAAAACTGTATACTTCCCTCCAGTCTGAAAAACAACCATTTACCACTACACTCTGTTTTCTGTCCCCTAGCTAATTTTGTATCCACGCTGCCACTGTCCCTTTAATCCTGTGGGCTTTAATTTTGCTAACACGTCTATTATGTGATACTTTATCAAATGCATTTTGAAAGTCCATATACACAACATCTACTGCACTACCCTCATCAGCCCTCTCCATTACTTCATCAAAGAACTCAATCAAGTTAGGCAAACACGATTTTCCTTTAACAAATCCATGCTGACTTTCATTTATTAGCCCAGACTTTTCCAAGTGCCAATTAATTTTGTCTCGGATTATTGTCTCTAAAAGTTTCCCCACCACTGACATTAGACTGACTGGCCTGTAATTGCTGGGTTTATCCCTCTCCCCTTTTTTGAACAGGGGTGTAATATTTGTAATCCTTCAGTCCTCCGGCACCGTCCCCATATCTAAGGAGGTTTGGAAGATTGTGGCCAGAGACTCCGCAATTTCCACCCTCACTTCCCTCAGTAACCGAAGATGCATCTCATCTGGACCAGGTGACTTTTCGACTTTGAGTACTGCCAATCTTTTAAATACCCCCTCTTTATCTATTTTTATCCTCTCCAATATCACTATTACCCCCTCCTTTACTGTTACAGTGGCAGCATCCTCTTCCCTAGTGAAGACCGATGTGAGGTATTCATTTAGTATCTCAGCCAACCCTCTGCCTCCACAAGAAGATTTTTTTGTCCCTATCGGTCCCACCCTTCCTTTGACAATCCTTTTATTACTTATATGTTTATAAAAGACTTTCCCTTTTGTGTTACTGGCTAATCTATTCTCATACTGTCTCTTTGCCCCTCTTATTCCCTTTTTTAGATCTCCTCTGTACTTTCTATATTCAGCCTGGTTCTCTACTTTATTATGAACTTTACATTTATCATAAGCCTCCTTTTTCTGTTTCATTTTAATCTCTATACCTTTAGTCATCCAGGGAGCTCTAGCTTTGCATGTACTTCCTTTCCCCCTCGTGGGACTGTATCTACTCTGTACCCGAACCATCTCCTCCTTGAAGGCCTCCCATTGTTCATTTACTGTTTTGCCCACCAATTCTTGATTCCAATCCACCTGGGCAAGATCACTTTCTAACGCCCGCCCCTGTCGCCCCGCGATACCCGCCCGCCCCTGTCGCCCCGCGATACCCGCCCGCCCCACGATACCCGCCCGCCCGTGTCGCCCCGCGATACCCGCCTGCCCCGCGATACCCGCCCGCCCGTGTCGCCCCGCGATACCCGCCCGCCCGTGTCGCCCCGCGATGCCCGCCCGTGTCGCCCCCGCGATACCCGCCCGCCCGTCGCCCCGCGATACCCGCCCGCCCCTGTCGCCCCGCGATACCCGCCCGCCCCTGTCGCCCCGCGATACCCGCCCGCCCCTGTCGCCCCGCGATACCCGCCTGCCACTCCCTACTTTCCCAGTGTCACTTACTGGATGGGCGTGACACACTCGGGCAACATCTTCACATGATGCTCCATACTCCATAGCGAGGGTTGCTTCATTGATCATTTCACCAGCGCCCTTGAAATAAAGAAAGCCACATGTATAACTACAGGATAAAATCAGCATCCACAGGATATATTCTTCGATACACAGCAGGTTTCGCTACTTACTGAGCCAAGAATGTGCGCTCCCAGCATTCTGTCTGTTTCTTTATGACTAAGGATCTTCACTAGACCGTCAGTATCATTGTTGGTCTTCGCTCTGCTGTTGGCAGCAAATGGAAATTTGCCGATCTTGTAGGGAATCCCCTATGAGGGGGAAGTGAATAAAGTGAACTACACAGTGCAACACACTTCGGATTAACCCTTCACATGTAAGGCAGACATATGATTGAAGGAACTGAACAATACAGCAGCCTGATAAATGTATCACAAGCATTTGTGCACTTGGCTCTGAATGTGGCAGCTCTTGGGTTACTCTGTACAGTAAGCAATCACTGATTGGTGGGCATCAGCTGGCTACAATCTGTTGGTATTGGCCAAGGCGACTAAGACCGAGAGGGGAGACCAGCTTCAGGGAGAGGCTCTCCCAGCTTCACAGGTAACTCCCAGCTGGGGAGATGTCTGGGGCCCTAACCTGCCCCCAGTACCAAGTGACCTACACCATGGGGAAAATAAATAGACAAAGTTCCCGAACCTGGGGCTAAACGACAGTCAGTTATAACCAGAGGGACCAAATTCAGCTTTTGACCTGAAACAGAAATGAAACCTCAAGCCAATAATATCTGGTTCTAAGTCACAGGCCTTGTTTATCTTTACTTTAAATGCCAAACACAAAACAACACATCTTAATTATTTAAACTTACATTTTCAATGTTCAATCACCAGTTTTATATAGCAGTGAAATAAAGACCCAAAATATTGGAAACATCCAGTCAGTCTCGGCAGAGACAAACGGACCCAGCGGTACGGACCCTTTCATCATTTAACGAAGAAAGGGGCAGAGGCTGACTGACCCACTGTTCGTTTCCGGCATTTCCATTACTGATTCCTCCATTTATTCCGATATCAGTGGAGTGGACACAAACCACATGCAGAGGCTTCCTGGTTCACACACAGGAGCTGTTTAAGGAGGAGTCTCTCCAAACCACACCCCACAGCCCTCCTGATCCACAGTCCCTGCACCCCACAGCCCTCCCGATCCACAGTCCCTGCACCCCACAGCCCTCCCGATCCACAGTCCCTGCACCCCACAGCCCTCCCGATCCACAGTCCCTGCACCCTACAGCCCTCCCGATGTGTAGGCTACATCCTTCCAGATCTGCAGTCCACCCTCCCTCCCCCTCCGTGCACGCCCCACCCCCTCCGTGCACGCCCCACCCCCTCCGTGCACGCCCCACCCCCTCCGTGCACGCCCCACCCCCTCCGTGCACGCCCCACCCCCTCCGTGGCCATTTCTCTCCTTGTATGAGGGCAGAGTCCCACAGGCACCAGTCATTGCTCAAGGGTGAGCCTTGATTTGCCAGCACTGGCTGGTGGTTCTTCCAAGGGGGATGGAGGAAAATCACAACTCAGCCCAGTGCTGTTCTCACCCAATGTCCTCACATGTAAACTTCCAGCTAGACAGCAGTCAAGCATGGAACCCGTGGTCAGTCCCCCCTCGACGATCCGGACCACCGTCAGTCCCCCCTCGACGATCCGGACCACCGTCAGTCCCCCCTCGACGATCCGGACCACCGTCAGTCCCCCCTCGACGATCCGGACCACCGTCAGTCCCCCCTCGACGATCCGGACCACCGTCAGTCGCCCCTCGACGATCCGGACCACCGTCAGTCGCCCCTCGACGATCCGGACCACCGTCAGTCCCCCCTCGACGATCCGGACCACCGTCAGTCCCCCCCTCGACGATCCGGACCACCGTCAGTCCCCCCTCGACGATCCGGACCACCGTCAGTCCCCCTCGACGATCCGGACCACCGTCAGTCCCCCCTCGACGATCCGGACCACCGTCAGTCCCCCCTCGACGATCCGGACCACCGTCAGTCCCCCCTCGACGATCCGGACCACCGTCAGTCCCCCCTCGACGATCCGGACCACCGTCAGTCCCCCCTCGACGATCCGGACCACCGTCAGTCCCCCTCGACGATCCGGACCACCGTCAGTCCCCCCTCGACGATCCGGACCACCGTCAGTCCCCCCTCGACGATCCGGACCACCGTCAGTCGCCCCTCGACGATCCGGACCACCGTCAGTCCCCCTCGACGATCCGGACCACCGTCAGTCGCCCCTCGACGATCCGGACCACCGTCAGTCGCCCCTCGACGATCCGGACCACCGTCAGTCGCCCCTCGACGATCCGGACCACCGTCAGTCGCCCCTCGACGATCCGGACCACCGTCAGTCGCCCCTCGACGATCCGGACCACCGTCAGTCGCCCCTCGACGATCCGGACCACCGTCAGTCCCCCCTCGATGATCCGGACCACCGTCAGTCCCCCCTCGATGATCCGGACCACCGTCAGTCGCCCCTCAGTCAGCCCCCCCTCGATGACCCAGACCGTGGTCTGCTCCCCCTCGCTGAGATTACCCAACTCGACAAACACCACGATCAAATCTTCCTTCATGATTCTGGTGGGTTCAGGATTTACTTGAATTTGCTTAAAAACTAATCAGCAACCACTTTAGTGTTTTTAGGGAAATGAATAAATGTACAGATTTAATACATCCATTTTTGGTGACAGGAGCTGAGCTGGGGTCGAATGCACTGATGCGAGCCAATAGTGCAAAGATTTAGAACTAGTGGGAATCTACCTCCTCTTTCAACTGCTCTTCAGATTTGCCAACCCAAGCAACCTCAGGGTGAGTGTATACAACAGATGGGACGCAGTTATAGTCGATGTGAACAGCTCCTCCAGCCATTCCTTCCACACAGATTATCCCCTCATCTTCAGCCTTGTGGGCCAGCATGGGGCCGGCGATAACATCCCCAATGGCAAAGATTCTGTGGAAAGGAAGAGACAACTTTCGATGTGATTGTCCAAGAGTGAGGTTTCATGTACTGAAGCACAATTCATATGCTACATATATACTATATTGTATATTAATATATGCTATTAAAAGTATCCGATAATATATTTTGTAAAACTTCTAACTATAATAAAGTTGTTATTTCAGGTACCCCTCTATTTTATAAATGTTCCGACCCCATTTAGATTTAAATTCCTTGTCGCCTCCCTCCGAGGGATCAGCCGTATCTTTGCTCTGTACAACAGTGGTCTAATACATCCTGGGAACGGAAAAACAGTTCCATCACCTTTCACAGTCTCTTCAGTCTATTAACATGGTGCATGGATATTTACTCTAAATTAGTACAAGCTTAGCAACATTGTAAACTGTACCAATCTCAGAGTGGGAATACTCGGGTGATGTTAACCATAGAGAAAGATCAGTTTAAAACTTTCATACAAGTGAACGTATGAAACACAAGTCTTTCAAAAAGAGCATATATTAAAATTAATTTGACTGTAAAGTTGGATGGTTTAATGGGAATTGTTAAGCACAGATCCCTTGTAATGCGCCCTTTAGAACTATTTGTCAATCATACTAAAAATCCATTCTATAAAACCCCTCAACAGATTTACGACAATAAGGCAGACACGTGCACTCATTCTCTTTATCATGACCTGTCCCCCAGAGACAGCCCAGCTAGGATCAGGGGCGGCAGTGAGGGAGAGAACGTAGGGAATGGACTGCTCTTCTATCAGCCAGTTCAAGAGCAGCTCACTCATCTGCAGGTGTGCATGTCCCAAAGAGAACAGAATAAAAGTAAGGCAAAAATAATTAATTTGGGGAAAATATTTAATCTCCACGCCCCCAATGCACAGAACTATTGCCCCCTTCTCCCTTGCTCTAATCTGCTCCCGCCAAACGTCTACTGGATCCTGAAGCCACAAGCCCCATTTCTCAGTTGTCTCACGCTTCCGACACTCTGTGAGCAGCGAATAAGGCCACAAGCAAAGATCAGATGGGCAAAGGACGAAGGGCCGACCACGTGACATAAGAAAAAACAGCCCTTGTTCTCTGGATAAATCAGAACCTTACTTTAATTATGAAAATGGTGTAGTGGCATGAATGTGAAGTTAATGCAGAGACTTCAATTCAAAAGCAGCTCGGTAACACACTCAGTGAACTGTGCACAGCTCGGTAACACACACACACTGAACTGTGCACAGCTCGGTAACACACACACACTGAACTGTGCACAGCTCGGTAACACACACACACTGAACTGTGCACAGCTCGGTAACACACTCTCACACACACTGAACTGTGCACAGCTCGGTAACACACTCTCACACACTGAACTGTGCACAACGATGATACAATTACTGGGATAAGTTTGCTGTAGTGCAGAGAATTCAGTAACACTTCCACAGCTATTCACAAGGACCACTTACGTTGGAATTTTTGTCTGGAACCGATTGTTGACTGGTATCCGACCTTTCTTATCCAGTTCAATTCCCATCTCCTGCAGTCCCAGATTGCCAGTGAAGGGACGGCGCCCGATACTCACCAGGAGCACGTCACAAGTGATCAGATCCGACTTCCCACCAGCCGCAGCCTCAATACTGGAGAAATAGATGAAACACTTCAAAGTGTGTCTGACGTGAGCTCAATGCACTTTTCTGCACATAGAAATATAAACAGGTTTTACAGTGACTCCTCCTTCCAACACATTCCAAATCAATCCAATCCAGACACATTCTCATTTCATACTCACGATACATCAATCTTTCCATCGGGCCTCTTAGTTGCCGCAGTAACTTTCGTGTTCAGTTTGAACTTCAGACCCTGTTTCTGAAGAATGCGCTGAAAATTCTTTGCGATCTCCATGTCAATCCCTATCCCTCCGACATGTCCCAGGAATTCAACAGCTGTCACCTCAGAACCAAGGCGCTGCCACACAGAACCCTGAAGACAGTGAAACATTACAGCTTCCACCAAACACCCACTACTGCCAGATACACACAGACTCGCATTCAATACTGTAACAGACACTGCAGCAAGAGCAAGGCTTCATTCCCCCTTTCCGGTGAAGGCGCCCTGCCAGTGATGGATGGTAGCTGACATTTTGTACACTGGTGGAATCTTATTGCGAGGGTGGGAGGCAGATGCTGCAGAATGTTTGACTCTTTTGTGGGGCTGCCTCACAGGACAGGGACACCATTCTGTCAGAACAGTCAGTGCAAACAAGAGGGGTCTAAAGAATCCTAGGCCCAAGTGTCTGGAAGCTGAGAGACCAGTCAAGTGTTGGGCCAACTTTAGGAGCAATGCTTGGGATCACTCCGAGATCCGGATATTTCTTCAAATGTTCCAGCACCTCAACACGGCCAACAGTTAAACCACACGGGTTAGAAGGCACCCTGTGAGTTCCAGTCTGCACTGAGTTAGCTGGTCTCAGCTAGGCAGCTGTGTGGGAGAAAGAACAACAGCCAGGTTCCTGCTCCTGATAGACATGCAGTCAGCCCTGCTGGAAAGGGCATCAGTGTGCTTGTTTATTGGGGACCAGACCAGGGCTGGCTCTGACAGTCTGCTGACACTCACTGTTTGGGCCAGAGGGCAATGTACCAGAGGGCTGCTAGCCCCATCGGACTGAAGCAGGCACAGGTCAGTGCCGGAACAGGTGGGGAGAATACAATCTTTACAAGTGTGTCTCGAGGTCTGTGGGCAGGTGGGAAATTTAAATACAGCAGATTTTCTCTTGCTCAAATGGTCGAGCTTTCAGAAAACAACTTTCAAACACAGTATGGAGTGTGTTTTTTTCAGAAGGTTTAACTAGTGTGTTGGAAAACTACTGCGAGTAAACCTGCCTATAAATTACTACAGCAGGTATACGGAGCTGGATCACAGAACAGCCATGATCTTATCAAATGGCGGAGCAGCACGAGGGGCTGAATGGCCTACTCCTGTTCCTAAGTTCCTAGGTCCAGGAATCATTTTGTTTGCAAACCTGAAATCTTTACAGGAGTACCTGCAGGGTAAGTGATGTCAGTCGCACATCCATCAGTTGGAATATTATTTATAAATTTGCGAGCATTAACCTGCATCACCAGGCTTGGCCTGTTAGACTCTTCATTCAACAGCTGATCTGAGCATTTGCCACTTTTTGACATGCACCGAGTTTCTGAACATGTTTTTGTTGAGGACACGTGATATTTTGCTCAGCAAAGGTGATTTGTGGTACAATTTGGAATGAGCAAGTGAAAAAACACAAAGCGATACACAGACAATCATTGAAGAGAATAAAGAGGAGCGAGAGAGAGAGAGAGCGGAGCACGGGAGCGGCGATTAAAGGAGGAGAGAGAGAGAGAGAGAGAGAGCGAGCGAGAGCGAGCACAGGATCGGCAATGAAAGAGAGAGAGAGGTGAAAAAACACCTAAAGTGACATCAGCACAAGGGAAGGAGCTGAGTGGTTTTTATTCTGGTGAGTGATTTTTTTTTTTAAGTCTTTAGTTTATTTTTGTTAAGTTTAGTTAATAATCTAATAAATCGAGGCATGGCAGGGCACCTCAGACCCGTCGAATACATGGCCTGTGCCATGTGGGAACTCCAGGACGCTCCCCGTGTCCTGGACAACCACAGGTGCAGGAAGTGTCGTCAGCTGGAGGAGCTCGAGCTCCGGGTCTCGGAGCTTGAGCAGTAGCTGGCGTCACTGCAGTACATCTGCGAGGCTGAGAGTTTCGTGGAAAGCATGTTTCAGGAGGTGGTCACCCCGCAGTTTAAGAGAGTGCAGGCAGAGAGGGACTAGGTGACCCCAGACAGACAAGTAGGACCAGGCAGGTAGTGCAGGAGTCCCCCGAGGGTATCTCACCCTCTAACTGGTAATTAGCTCTGAATATTGGTGAGGGAGAGGGTTCCTCTGGGGAGTGCAGCCACAGCCAAGACCACAGCACCATGGGTGGCTCAGCTGTACGTTGGTGGGGGGGGGGGGGGGGGGGGGAAAAGAGAGGAGAAAGGTGAAAGGTCAGGAGAGCGATTCTGATAGGGGATTCTATAGTTAGGGGATTAGACAGGCTTTTCTGCAGCCGCAGACGTGATTCCAGGATGGTATGTTGCCTCCCTGGTGCCAGGGTCAAGGATGTTACCAAACGACTGCAGAACATTCTGGAGGGGGGAGGGTGAACAGCCAGAGGTCATGGTCCATATCGGTACCAATTACATAGATAGAGGGATGAGATCCTGCAGGAAGATCTTAAGGAGTTAGGAAAGAGATTAATAAGCAGGACCTCTCCGGATTACTCCTGGTGCCACATGCTAGTGAGTATAGAAGTAGGAGGATAGAGCAGATGAATGCGTGGCTGGAGAGATGGTACAGGAGGGAGGGCTTTAGATTCCTGGGGCATTGGGACAGGTTCTGGGGGAGGTGGGACCTGTACAGGCCGGACGGGTTGCATCACAACGAAGCCTCGTGGGGAGGTTCGCTGGTGCTGTGTGGGGGGGGGTTAAACTAATTTAGCAGGGGATGGGCACCAGGATGTAGCTCTGGAAAGGAGAAACAAGGTGCACAAAGGATCAGGAGAGACAGACAGCACTAGAGTAAAAAATAGTACAGTATTAGGTGGGATCAGATTAAGAGAGTACAAGAAAGTCTAGGTTTGCGGTGCACGTGTGTAAACGCACAAAACGTGAACAAGGATAGTGAGCTGCAGGCGCAAAAAATTACATAGGAATATGATGTCATGGTGATAACGGAGACCTGGCTCAAAAAAGGGCAGGATTGGGTACTAAATATTCCTGGATACAAGGTGTTCAGGAAAGATAGGGAAGGAAAGAAAGGAGGGGGAGTGGCAGTATCGATTAAGGAAAATATTGCAGTGCCGGAGAGAGAGGATGTCCTGGAGGGGTCAAGGACAGAATCTATTTGGTTAGAGTTAAGAAACAATAGAGGTGCCATTACACCACTGGGTGTATTCTATAGGCCACTAACTAGTGGGAAGGATATCGAGGAGCAAATTTGCAGGGAAATTACAAAGAGGTGCAGAAGTCAGGGTAGTGATAACGGGGGATTTCAATTATCCTAACACAGACTGCAATAGTAATAATAAGGGGCACAGAGGGAGAGGAATTTTTGAACTGTGTTCAGGATAACTTTCTCGACCAGTACGTTTCCAGCCCAGTGATGAAGGAGACATTGCTGGACTCGGTTTTAGGGAATGAGGCGGGCCAAGTGGAGCAAGTGTCAGTGGGGGAACATTTAGGGAGCAGCGATCATAGTATCATAAGGTTTAGAATAGCTATGGAAAAGGACGCAGACCACTCTAAAGTAAAAACTCAATTGGAGGAGGACCAATTTCAATGGGATGAGAATGGATCTGGCCCGGGTAAATTGGAATCAAAAATTGGCAGGCAAAACTGTAATTGAACAGTGGGCGGCCTTTAAAGAGGAGATGGTTCAGGTACAGTCCAGGTACATTCCCATGAGGCAGAAAGGTAGAACAACTAAAGCCAGAGCTCCCTGGATGACAAAAGAGATAGTGAGTAAGATGAAGCAGAAAAAGGGGTGTATGACAGATGTCAAATTGATAACACAAGTGAGAACAAGGCTGAATATAGAAAGTTCAGTGAAAAAGGAAATAAGAGGGGCAAAGGGAGAGTATGAGAATAGACTGGCGGCCAACATAAAAGGGAATCCAAAAGTCTTCTATGGGCATGTAAACAGTAAACAGGTAGTAAGAGGAGGGGTTGGGCCGATTCGGGACCATAAAGGAGATCTACACATGGAGGCAGAGGGGACTGCCGAGGTACTAAATGATTACTTTGCATCTGTCTTCACCAAGGAAGAAGATGCTGCCAGAGTCTCAGTAAAGGAAGACATAGTTGAGATACTGGATGGGCTAAAAATTGATGAAGAAGAGGTACTTGAAAGGCTAGCTGTACTTAAAGTAGATAAGTCACCCGGTCCGGTTGGGATGCATCCTAGGTTGCTGAGGGAGGTAAGGATGGAAATTGCGGAGGTACTGGCCATAATCTTCCAAACATCCTTAGATACGGGGGTGGTGCCAGAGGACTGGAGAATTGCAAATGTTACACCCTTGTTCAAAAAAGGGTGTAAGGATAAACCCAGCAACTACAGGCCAGTCAGTTTAACCTCAGTGGTGGGGAATCTTTTACAAATGATAATCCGGGACAGAATTAACAGTCACTTGGACAAGTGTGGATTGATTGGGGAAAGTCAGCACGGTTTTGTTAAAGGCAAATCGTGTTTAACTAACCTGATTGAGTTTTTTGATGAGGTAACAGAGAGGATCGATGAGGGCAATGCAGTTGATGTGGTGAATATGGACTTTCAAAAGGCGTTTGCTGAAGTGCCGCATAATAGGCTTGTCATCAAGACTGAAGCCCGTGAAATAAAGGGGGCAGTGGCAGCATGGATACAGAATTGGCTAAGGGACAGGAAACAGAGAGAAGTGGTGAAGTTGTTTTTCGGACTGGAGGGAGGTGTACAGTGGTGTTCCCCAGGAGTCAGTGCTGGGACCACTGCTTTTCTTGATATATATTAATGACTTGGACTTGGGTGTACAGGGCACAATTTCAAAATTTGCAGATGACACAAAACTTGAAAGTGTAGTGAACAGTGAGGAGGATAGTAATAGACTTCAAGAGGAAATAGACAGGCTGGTGGAATGGGCGGACACATGGCAGATGAAATTTAACACAGAGAAATGTGAGGTGATACATTTCGGTAGGAAGAACAAGGAGAGGCAATATAAACTAGAGGGCACAACTCTAAAAGGGGTACAGGAACAGAGAGATCTGGGGGTATATGGACACAAATCGTTGAAGGTGGCAGGGCAGGTTGAGAAAGCGGTTAAAAAAGCATACGGGATTCCGGGCTTTATAAATTGAGGCATAGAGTACAAAAGCAAGGAAGTCATGATGAACCTTTACAAAATACTAGTTCGGCCACAACTGGAGTATTGTGTCCAGTTCTGGGCACCGGACTTTAGGAAAGATGTGAAGGCCTTAGAGAGGGTGCAAAAGAGATTTACTAAAATGATTCCAGGGATGAGGGACTTTAGTTACCTGGATAGACTGGAGAAGCTGGGGTTGTTCTCCGTGGAACAGAGAAGGTTGCGAGGAGATTTGATAGAGGTATTCAAAATCATGAAGGGTCTCGACAGAGTAGATAGAGAGAAACTGTTCCCATTGGTGGAAGGGTCAAGAACCAGAGGACGTAGATTTAAGGTGATTGGCAAAAGAACCAAAGGTGACACGAGGAAAAACTTATTTACACAGCGAGTGGTTAGGATCTGGAATGCACTGCCCGAGGGGGTGGTGGAGGCAGATTCAATCATGGCTTTCGAAAGGGAACTGGATAAGTACTTGAAAGAAAAAATTTGCAGGGCTACGGGGATGGGGCGGGGGAGTGGCTGGATTGCTCTCGCACAGAGCCGGTACGGACTTGATGGGCCAAATGGCCTCCTTCCGTGCTGTAACCTTTCGATGATTCTAAAAGCATTCAATTTACAAGTGAAAGTTTACATGTTGTCTCCTGGTGTTTAGGGGCACAGATTTTTTTTTTTTAAATTGATCTCCTGATACATTATTTTAAATCATTAAATAGGTTTTCATCAATTTACTGATTTACTTTCCGTATTATTCACACCTTTATTAAATGTGGGAGCTTGCCGACAAAACCCATGACACCAATGACTGTTTGCCTGGATATCTGTTTCAAAGATTCCAGACTGGGATTTTCAGAATACCAGTATCCATGAGACCAGGAGTGGTTTTGATTTGCAGATTAACATTGTCCCACAGGGGCTGGGAATCACACTATGCTGACATGAACCATTATTAAAGGGGGTTACTGACAGACAAGCAGCATTTTTAACATTAGTGTCTTGGTCAAAACACCGTTTTGCCACACTCTACTTCCATTAATAAATGGCATAGAGTACAAAAGCAAGGAAGTTATGCTAAACCTTTATAAATCACTGGTTAGGCCTCAGCTGGAGTATTGTGACCAATTCTGGACACCACACTTTAGGAAGGATGTCGAGGCCTTAGAGAGGGTGCAGAGAGATTTACTAGAATGATTCCAGGGATGAGGGACTTCAGTTATGTGGAGAGACTGGAGAAGCTGGGGTTGTTCTCCTTAGAGCAAAGGTGGTTAATGGGCAGTTTAATAGAGGTGTTCAAAATTATTAGGGGATTTGATAGAATAAATAGGGAGAAACTTTTTCCACTGGCAGGAGGCTCGGTAACCAGACGACACAGGTTTAAAGTAATTGGCAAAAGAACCAGAGGGGAGATTAGAAGAAATTTTTTTACGCAGCGAGTTATGATGATCTGGAATGTGTTGCCTGAAAGGACGGTGAAATCAGATTCAATAATAACTTTCAAAAGGGAATTGGATAAATAGTTGAAGGGGAAAAAATTGCAGAGCTATGGGAGTGGGAATAATTGGAAAGCTCAGGGCTAGGATTGGGACTAATTGGACAGCTCTTTCGAAGAGCCAGCATAGGCACGATAGGCCGAATGGCCTCCACCTGTGCTGTATGATTCTATGGTTAAACATTCTTAAACAGAGGGCCCTCATTTCTGCAGTTTCCATGTGCACTGACATCATTTAAAGAATACATTTCATCTATTCCGTTTTCAGTTTCTTACCAACTCCACACCAATAACACCAGCGCCAATAACCACCATCTTCTCAGGAACCTGCTTCAATGATAAGGCTCCCGTCGAAGACACAATAGTTTCTTCATCAATCTGTGGGTACGACATATTATATCGTTAATTTAGACTCTTAAGAAATTTACTTTCAGGTAAAGAACATGAACAGGCTCCACACATACAAGCACAAGTCTTCAAAGTGGACAGGATGGCTTAAACTTGGGGAATGGGCAGAGAAACGGGGTTAATGTAGATAGTGCCAACTCCAGCCAGTACCAGCACAATGGGCTGAATGGCCACCTTCTGGGCTTTTTATCAGATCAGCATGCTGCACTTAGTATCAACTGTCAAAACAAGAAAAACTTGTAAAAATACTCAATTGGAGGAGGGTCAATTTCAGTGGTTTGAGAACAGATCTGGCCCGGGTAAATTGGAATCAAAGATTGGCAGGCAAAACTGTAAGTGAACAGTGGGCGGCCTTTAAGGAGATGATTCGGGTACAGACAAGGTTCATTCCAATGGGGGAGAAAGGTAGGGCAACTAAAGCCAGAGCTCCCTGGATGACAAAGGAAACAGAGAGTAAGATGAAGCAGAAAAAAGGGGGTATATGACAGATGTCAGGTTGATAACACAATTGAGAACCAGGCTGAATATAGAAAGTTCAGAGGGGAAGTGAAAAAGAAAGTAAGAGGGGCAAAGACAGTATGAGAATAAAGTGGCGGCCAACATAAAAGGGAATCCAAAAGTCTTCTACAGACATGTTAACAGTAAACGGGTAGTAAGAGGAGGGGTGGGGCCGATTAGGGACCATAAAGGAGATCTACTCATGGAGGCAGAGGGGATGGCCGAGGTACTAAATGAGGACTTTGCATCTGTCTTTACCAAGGAAGATGATGCTGCCAGAGTCTCAGTAAAGGAAGATATAGTTAAGATACTGGATGGGCTAAAAATCGAGAAAGAGGAGGTACTAGAAAGGCTGGCTGTACTTAAAGTAGATAAGTCACCCAGTCTGGATGGGATGCATCCTAGGTTGCTGAGGGAAGTAAGGAGGGAAATTGCGGAGGTATTGGCCATAATCTTCCAAACATCCTTAGATATGGGGGTGGTGCCAGAGGACTGGAGAATTGCAAATGTTACACCCTTGTTCAAAAAAGGGTGTGAGGATAAACCCAGCAACTATAGGCCAGTCAGTTTAACCTCGGTGGTGGGGATACTTTTGGAAACGATAATCCGGGACAGAATTAAGTCACTTGGACAAGTGTGGATTGATTGGGGAAAGTCAGCACGGATTTGTTAAAGGCAAATCGTGTTTAACCAACTTAATGGAGTTTTTTGATGAGGTAACAGAGAGGGTTGATGAGGGTAATGCAGTTGATGTGGTATATATGGACTTCCAAAAAGCGTTTGATAAAGTGCCGCACGGTAGGCTTATCATCAAGATTGCGGCCCATGGAATAAACGGGGCAATAGCAACATGGATACAAAATTGGCTAAGTGACAGGAAACAGAGTAGTGGTGAGCAGTTGTTTTTCAGACTGGAGGGAGGTGTACAGTGGTGTGCCCCAGGGGTCGGTGACCACTGCTTTTTTTGATATATATTAATGACTTGGACTTGGGTGTACAGGGCACAATTTCAAAATTTGTGGATGACACAAAACTTGGAAGGGTAGTGAACAGTGAGGAGGATAGTGATAGACTTCAAGAGGATATAGACAGGCTGGTGACATGGGCGGACACGTGGCAGATGAAATTTAACACACAAAAATGCAAGGTGATGCATTGCGGTAGGAAAAATGAGGAGAGGCAATATAAACTAGAGGGCACAACTCTAAAAGGGGTACAGGAACAGAGAGATCTGGGGGTGTATGTGTATAAATTGTTGAGGGTGGCAGGGCAAGTTGAGAAAGTGGTTAAAAAAGCATACAGAATCCTGGGCTTTATAAACAGAGGCATAGAGTACAAAAGCAAGGAAGTCATGATGAAGCTTTATAAAACACTGGTTCGACCACAGCTGGAGTATTGTGTCCAATTCTGGGCACCGCACTTTAGGAAGGATGTGAAGGCCTTAGAGAGGGTGCAGAGGAGATTTACTAGAATGATTCCAGGGATGAGGGACTTCAGTTACGTGGATAGACTGGAGAAGCTGGGGTTGTTCTCCTTGGAACAGAGAAGGTTGAGAGGAGATTTGATCGAGGTGTTCAAAATCATGAAGGGTCCAGACAGAGTAGATAGAGAGAAACTGTTCCCATTGGTGGAAGGATCAAGAACCAGAGGACATAGATTTAAGGTGATTGGCAAAAGAACCAAAGGTGATATGAGGAAAAACTGTTTTTTTTTACACACAGTGAGTGTTTATGATCTGGAATACACTGCCCGAGGGGGTGGTGGAGGCAGATTCAATCATGGCCTTCAAAATGGAACTGGATAAGTACTTGAAACAAAAAAACGTGCAGGGCTATGGGAATAGGGTGGGGCAGTGGGACTAGCTGGATTGCTCTTGCATAGAGCCGGCGCGGACTCGATGGGCCGAATGGCCTCATTCCGTGCTGTAACCTTCTATGATTCTATAACTTTTCAAACCAACTCAAGAAAAGGTTTTTCTTTCCCTTTAGTTGAAGAGCTGATAGACGTACCTGGATCCCAGGGAATGGTGTAACCTCCGAGCCCGTGGCGATGAGGATATTCTTGGAGTTGATGATTTGTGTGCTGCCATCGTTGCAGTGAGCTGTGACCTGGTTTTTCCCGGTAATCTTACCGTGCCCTTGTACATGTGTCACCTTGTGGAGAAATGGAAAGACGCAGACAAATATCAAGACACTTCATTCTTCTATCCAAACGCGAGTCAAAACTTTTCAAATAAGCAAAGCTTAAAACGTCATCCCCTTGTAGGGAGTGGGAGGATCAATTTATTAATGGCTGCCTAGTGACAAAGAAAGAAAGCATATTTGATAATCCAAGTTAAAAGGTTTGTGTTTGGTCTGGGACAGTGAAGCATTGGAAGCAATCATTCGGATGTGCTTTTCCTTCTCCTAGTTGGCCAATCATACTCACTAAAATTGCAGCAAGAATGGTCTGTGTGTGGATGAGGTGCAGTGAATGAAAATAAGGCAGACAGCATGCTCGAGATTTCAGACTGCCCCACTGCAATGAAGCATCATACAGTACAGATCTGGGAATATTAGTACAAATAAATGTACAACCTGAGTTTCTCTGCACTCATGCCCAAAACTTTTATGGTAAATTTAAAATTTGCAAATATTGCAAAATTTAACAGCCAGAATTTCCTCCAATTAGAAATAAGAATTTTTAAAATATATTCCAAAATGTAAAAAACAAAACTTGAATTCTGATCTTTAAAAGGCATAATTTTGTTCTGTGCTCAAGGGACACAAAGACCAGAGGTATTGAAAATATAAAAGTTGCAGTTAATCAAACTCAGACATGTTGTGTCACAACTCCCTGGTCGACAGTGGGTGGCCTTCTCTATTACACGACTCGTTGGTGAAATACGGGGCGGGGGAGCAGGCCGATCAGGGACTCGCCCCAAACACTGTCTGTAGAGGGCCTAATTATACAAACAAAATCCACAGTTGGAGAATCTATAGGCCAGCTATCAGAAACTAACCTTATTTTGTTTAAATAAATGAGCAATACCACCAGTCAATGACTTCACCGCACTGCTCTTTTGTTCCATCATCTTCTCCAGATTAAGATTCATTCCGGTGACTTTAGAACAAAATGAAGTAATTTAAAAGATCAAAATAACACTTCTCACACACCTTCAATATTGTGCATTAAGCTATATTTTATCAAATGCACGTGAATATGAAACAGATTGTAAGGAATGAAATAAATAACTACTCTGCACTGCTTAACTGTTACGTTTGAAAATATCCCCCTCCCACTGACACTTCCAGACCATAACTTGCAAGGGAGGGGATGTTTGGGGGTGCATTTCCCATGGCAAATACTTGCATGATGTCAGCAATATTGTCAAACTACATCTGCCTCAATTGAACAAACTGGATGCGAATAAAACTCAGTCCCTGCCTCGACATCCTCCACTGTTCAAAATCAGCTCCCTCACATCACTCATTCCCAGTTAACAACAATGGTGATGAAGTAACCCATGAGATGTCTGGCTTCAATCTTTTCATTTATGTTTTAGAATCAGGGAGACAGGGTAACATAGCAAGAAACACTTAAAGAAAAAAATAAGTTGTTCTCCAAATTTGACATAAAACAGAGCAATGATAAAGAGGAACCATTAGTGGGTGAGGGACAGGATGAGCTGGGACTGAGCCCAACTTACTCCATCTACTCACTTTCAATTACTATCTCAATATTGTACTAAAACTAATAGTTATTAACTTTCCAGGAGAAGGTAGGGGAAGGGAAGACAGAGGGCAATGAATGAGAAATCTACTTACTTTCAATTCCTCTGCTGGCGAAGTCTTTCCCATGGGCCAAGTGATAGAGATGGGAGTTATTCAATAAAGCCTTAGAACAATAACCACAACTTTCATTAAGCAGCTAAACTTACAGGCAATATATAAAGTACCAACGCACGGCCCCGCACGGCGGCCCGTCAATACAGCATTAATTAAAAATGCGCAGTATGTCACACATTGAGCGAGGACTTACTTTGGAGGGGATACACCCCACGTTCAAACACGTTCCACCCAATGTATCGTTCTTCTCCACGCAGACAGTCTAAAAGGTTTAAAAATAAATGTTAACATATTGAAAGTATTTTAAAAATGTGAGTTGGAGTAACATCAGCCCTTAGCCTGTAACTACACAATGTTATGACAACCATTCCCCTTTGTTAAGCTGTTTCTGTCAATCACTTTTAGGATCTGGTTGTAATTATGAGCATGATACCAGTACCTGTGGAAGTGAATAGTCTTTTAAGACTGTTTTATTCAATTTTCCAAAATATTTTATAATTTAAAAATGTAGACAGATTAATTTGCTCTCATTCCCTCGGCCTGCTTGGGAAGTAGTGACCTTCAGCTATTGCATCAAGTCTCTATGACCCTGCCAGATTTGACCAACATCTCCTTCACATCATTAAAATATTTCAATTACCACTATGAATGTAACTGAAACATTCAGGGGGACAATAATTTCTATTTATACAGGGCCTTTAATGTAGGGACACATCCCAAAGTGCCTCACTGTTGGGGTCAGAGCTGGAGTAGGTGGGAAATTAGAGGGAGCTGGCCAAAGTCACAGGTTTTAAAGAGGCTTTTGAAGGTGAGGAAAGATATTGTAAGGGGGGGGTGTTGGGAGAGTGTTTGAGGGTGGGGCAAAGATGGCTGAACGCTCCATCCAGCGATGGTAGGCCAGCTGGATACGACTTGCTTCAATCTTTGTTGTGCCATCGTGAATGATCTTTTGACACTTTTTCCTCCCACAAGCATCATGCTCTCATGTGTCAGTTGAGACGCCTCATTTTATTAGAATAGTCTTTAGGCAATCCGTATATCTTTTGAACTGACCACCATGAGAGCATTTCCCAAGCTTCAGCCCACCGGAGAACACCTTCTCAAGTCGTCTTGTATCAGGCATTCGTACTAAGTGACCACCTCACCGTCCTATATTACAAGCGTGACTACACTTCAAAAAATACTTCAGTGGCTGTAAAGCGCTTTGGGATGTCCTGAGGTGGTGAAAAGTGCTATAGAAATGCAGGTCTTTCTTTCTTTCACCTTAGCTGCCCCTTTATTATCATTTACTCTTCTGGGGACCTGTGTCCTGAACCTTGTGCTACCATCGAATTTTCATGATCTTTGAGGCAGCCTGTGGAAGTGATTGAGTTTTCTGATGTAGACACTAAGTGGTCCAGCTACTGCACACATACAGTAAGGATGTTAGAACTATTGCCTCGTAGACATTAAGTTTTGTTGCCAGTTTAATGCTCCCGTTATCTCATAACCTCACACACAGCCTTCCAAAAGCACCACTGGCTTTAATCAATCTGTGGGTCACCTCATCACATGACATGGTCCATCCTAGGTAGGCATCCACTGCAGGCAGCCTGTGGCCTTCCACAGTAATAATGAATGGGATACAAGTTTTTCCAGCAGCAGGCTGATATATAACATCCGTCTTCTTCAGGCTACTATTGAGGCCAAATTTCTTACAGGCATCCAAGAAATGGTCCATGATAACCTGATGGTCCTCTCCTTTGTGGGCAATAAGGGAACAGTCATCAGCAAACAAGAGATCCCAATCAAGGTCGCCAGAAGTCCGAGGTTTGGACTGCAGAGAATGTACAATTTTCCACTCACGTTTAATCTCCACTCCAGGTGCAAATCGAGCCAGGAGGAACACCAGAGACAGGGGAAAGGTCCAAGTTTTGTTCTCGACTCTATTCTTGAAATTGTCTAGCATTGAAGGCCATATCAGTAGTACTTCTGCCTTTTCTGATCCAGAAACACTTTGAATGAAACATGTTCTGTTATCTTGGAATGATGGTAGCAGTAAAGATTCGTGTATGTCTCTCTGAAATGGCCTTTCACTTGGAGACTGTAACATGCATTCTCTGCAGCCCGAGGGCACGACTAGTGTCCTCAAAACTAACATTTCAAGGAGCTGCAGGTCTCCTGTACCAAGATTTTAAAACATACAGACTATTATAAATGTGACCAAGGCTCCCTATTCACCACAGCACCATCATGTTTAGTCTGCACTCCAGGTGCTAAACTAGCCAGGAGGAACTTCCTGGTTATATATTCACAGGACTTTAATGTACCACAGTGCAGTTGGAAGAGGTCAGATATTAGATATTAACGTAAATACATATTTGGTTGTTTTTCCAAGACACTGCACATTTAATTCCTATTAAAGATGATGCCAATTCATATTCAGCTAGCCATTCGTTTACTTACCTTAAAGCCCAACTGTGCAGCCTTAATGGCAGCAACATATCCTCCTGGGCCCGAGCCGACAACCGTGACATCTGCATCAACTGGAATGAAAAACACAATCCTTTCAACAGAAGCTTTCATCACTGCCGTTTTAAACAGATACAACAAACCAACATTACTCAAACACTCTTCGACAGAGCACACAAAGCTTTGTGCATCAGACACAATCTTGGACATAATGGCAGCATCAAAAGCACGGCCGTGGAGTGCATCATGAGGGAGGGTGGGATCTAGTCCACAGGAAGCAGGAACAGGACAAGAACTTTAAAGCACGGCAAAATGAACAGAACGCTATTTAACAGCACACACTTCTGTGGGTTAGAGTTAAGTACAATAAGGATCTGTGTAATAATCTATAGGTAAACTAAATCTAGAGGTAATCAGGGTCAACCGATCTTAAACCTCCTCTGCTGTAAAATGTAAACTGAAATTCAGTAAGATAGAAATCATGTTTCCCCATTCTCCAAAACAAATCACATTTATGACTCCTGACATACGCATATCAAGTTATCGCTGAATAATTAAAATTATTTACTTATTGTTATTATGCTTCTTTGAAGATTCCTTCTGAGGAATAACTTACTTTGAAGTACCTGCTAAGTGATAAAATTTTTGATGGAAGTAACTTGTCTAAATCAGTGCCTGCAGTTTCACATATTTTATAATTTTGAAATGCCCTCTGTTGCTAAGCATGAAGCAGCTCAGGGGAATAGGTCAATGCTGCAGTCAATGTGTGCTCAGGTGTCACCACTACAGTTAACTAGGAAGATAACAAGTATTTCATGCTAGACAAGTACGTTTACACAAATGGGGCAGAACTGAGCCATCACCTCAATGTATAAACCACACTTTAGGATAATGACAAGGGTGTTTGTTAGCCCTATGCTCTCGAAATATTACTGGGTGGAGCAATCAGGGAATGTGCCGGTACTGTGCCAATAATAAAAGGGGCCCTGCATATCTCGACCCCCCCCTCCCCGTGACTCACCCCCCAAAACTGTAACCTGTGACCTCCCCAGCCAGTGACCCCATGACCCCCCCCCCCATCACTGGGTATCCCCGAAGTCACACCTGGATTAGCATCAATTCCACACTCTAGGTTTACCCCTAGATCGGAGAATGAGAGGGAGGGTAGAAGGGTCATATTAACCACTGGAGCCCTAACGGATTCTCACAACTAAAGACCCTCTGATACAGGAGGAACAAGTGTAGTCAGCCAATAAATTAAACTCGGTTCAAATAAATAACTTTGTTGGATAACTTGGGGCCTGACACTTTACCTCGGACTTCAAATGTTACCTGATTCCAAGCAATTTATTCTCTTACAGGGATTGCAAAGTAAGCTGGCAGCAGATTCACAGGATAGAATCATAGATTGGTTACAACACAAAAGGAGGCCATTCGGCCCATTAAGCCCGTGCCAGCTCTTTGTAAGAGCAGTCCAGTTAGCCCCGCTTCCCCGCTCTTTCCCCGTAGCCCTGAAAATTTTTTCCCTTCAAGTATTTATCAAATTCCTTTTTGAAAGCCACGATTAAATCTATTTCCACCACCCTGTCAGGCAGAGCATTCCAGATCAGAACCTCTCGCTGCATAAAAAAGCTCTTCCTCATGTCACCTTTGGCTCTTTCACCAATCACCTTAAATCTGTGTCCTCTGGTTCGCGACTCTTCCGTCAATGGGAACAGTTTCTCTTTATTTACTTTATCAAAACCCTTCATGATTTTAAACACTTCAATCAAATCTCCTCTCAACCTTCTCTGCTCTAAGAACAACCACCCAGCTTCTCCAGTCTATCCATGTAACTGAAGTCCCTCGTCCCTGGAATCATTCTAGTAAATCTTTTCTGCACCCTCTCTAAGGCCTTCACATCCTTCCTAAACTGCTCTCTGCTTTCTAGCCTGCAACCATCTTCAGCCAGAAGTGCCGAGTGGATAATCCATCTCAGCCTCCTCCCGATATCCCCACCATCACGGAAGCCAGTCTTCGGCCAATTCGATTCACTCCACGTGATATCAAGAAACGGCTGAGTGCACTGGATACAGCAAAGGCTATGGGCCCCGACAACATCCCAGCTGTAGTGCTGAAGACTTGTGCTCCAGAACTAGCTGCGCCTCTAGCCAAGCTGTTCCAGTACAGCTACAACACTGGCATCCACCCGACAATGTGGAAAATTGCCCAGGTATGTCCTGTCCACAAAAAGCAGGACAAATCCAATCCGGCCAATTAATGCCCCATCAGTCTACTCTCAATCATCAGCAAAGTGATGGAAGGTGTCGTCGACAGTGCTATCAAGCGGCACTTACTCACCAATAACCTGCTCATCGATGCTCAGTTTGGGTTCCGCCAGGACCACTCGGCTCCAGACCTCATTACAGCCTTGGTCCAAACATGGACAAAAGAGCTGAATTCCAGAGGTGAGGTGAGAGTGACTGCCCTTGACATCAAGGCAGCATTTGACCGAGTGTGGCACCAAGGAGCCCTAGTAAAATTGAAGTCAATGGGAATCAGGGGGAAAACTCTCCAGTGGCTGGAGTCATACCTAGCACAAAGGTAGTGGTTGTTGGAGGCCAATCATCTCAGCCCCAGGGCATTGCTGCAGGAGTTCCTCAGGGCAGTGTCCTTGGCCCAACCATCTTCAGCTGCTTCATCAATGACCTTCCCTCCATCATAAGGTCAGAAATGGGGATGTTCGCTGATGACTGCACAGTGTTCAGTTCCATTCGCAACCCCTCAGATAATGAAGCAGTCCGAGCCTGCATGCAGCAAGACCTGGACAACATCCAGGCTTGGGCTCATAAGTGGCAAGTAACATTCGCGCCAGACAAGTGCCAGGCAATGGCCATCTCCAACAAGAGAGAGTCTAACCACCTCCCCTTGACATTCAATGGCATTACCATCGCCGAATCCCCCACCATCAACATCCTGGGGGTCACCATTGACCAGAAACTTAACTGGACCAGCCATATAAATACTGTGGCTACGAGAGCAGGTCAGAGGCTGGGTATTCTGCGGCGAGTGACTCACCTCCTGACTCCCCAAAGCCTTTCCACCATCTACAAGGCACAAGTCAGAAGTGTGATGGAATACTCTCCACTTGCCTGGATGAGTGCAGCTCCAACAACACTCAAGAAGCTCGACACCATCCAAGATAAAGCAGCCCGCTTGATTGGCACCCCATCCACCACCCTAAACATTCACTCCCTTCACCACCGGCGCACTGTGGCTGCAGTGTGCACCATCCACAGGATGCACTGCAGCAACTCGCCAAGGCTTCTTCGACAGCACCTCCCAAACCCGCGACCTCTACCACCTAGAAGGACAAGGGCAGCAGGCGCATGGGAACAACACCACCTGCACGTTCCCCTCCAAGTCACACACCATCCCGACTTGGAAATATATCGCCGTTCCTTCATTGTCGCTGGGTCAAAATCCTGGAACTCCCTTCCTAACAGCACTGTGGGAGAACCGTCACCACACGGACTGCAGCGGTTCAAGAAGGCGGCTCACCACCACCTTCTCAAGGGCAATTAGGGATGGGCAATAAATGCCGGCCTCGCCAGCGACGCCCACATCCCATGAACGAATAAAAAAAAACTGAGAAATGTTCTTGCAAACTATTTTGTTTTTTTAAAAAAAGAATAGCACTAATGGAACTGTGCTTACATCTTTACTTCTACCAGTCAACACTTAATTCCCAGTACACAACCCCCCCAACACACACACTCTTTACATGTCCACATTATTTTTCTGTCTCCTTTGCAAACCGTAATCATTTTCCAATCAGGGTCACGAGGTCCCTAGTAAAAGTCATTTGGTGAACTATCACAGCTTGAAGTTACAAAGGTTGAAAAATGACAGGAGAGTCAGCACCTCTGAATACATGGAGGGCGAGAAATTTGCACCCAACAGGGTTTAACAGCACATACCATACCTGGTGCAACATCACCATAGGTCCGCAGCGTGACTGCTGAAAGCCCTCGGAGCCTGTGACGAGCGTGTCCATTCTGCATTAGGAAAAACAATTTCTCACCATATCAGTAAAATTAGAAACAAGGTGAATAAGTCAGTATATGTTCAGAGTTCTGCCATCATCCCATACACCATCTTCTAGGTTCTAGACTCCCTCTTATATAAAATCCACCAAGATAACCTCGGTCAACAACTGCACCAGGCAGGATCAGAGCAGACTCTGGCTCGTGTCCCAGTTATTCCCACTGTCCAATCTCTGAGTTCAGATGCTGCACCTGTCAGAGGTGGGATTGATTAAATCTGTATGTTTATATATAACTACAAAAAATCAACAAAACCAATTGTATAATTTAAAACTGTACATATTTCTGCAAATTCACACTGGGTCTGTGACCTGAAGATTTTAGGATATTCATTAAAATATTTGACATTTTATTTGAGCACTGTTTGTTTTATTATACACATTTTTTTCAAATATTTAACTTTATAAATTCAAAAATTATTCAGCTAACGAAATCATGAAATATAATAATCCTTAGTGTTTTCAAACTTTTACAACTGCCCGACAGTGAGCGAGTAAAGCGGTAAATCACTGCACCACCAACAGTGACAGTCAGTGGGACACAGGCCCGACCCCCGGGGGGACTGGGCGCTGAGCCGCACCCCGCCGCCTCCTGCAACCTCGGCCCGGCGGCTCGGCGTCCACAGCGGTCGGGCCCAGGCGGAGCCGCGGCCTTCCCAAGGTTACAGGGCCCGGAGTGAGGGCCGCCCCTCCCGCGGGCCGCTGCTCCCGGTCCCCCCGGTCCCCCCGGTCCCCCCGGCCCCCCCGGCCCGCCTGACCTTCACCAGCTGCCGGTACACCGAGCTCCAGCTCCGCATCGTTCCCGCTCCCTCACCGCACCTCAAACACTCGGCACCGCGCCTGCGCCGTGACCTCTACCCACAGCGACTGCGATTGGGCCAGGTCCAGTGACGTAATGATAGGTGTATGGAGTCAACGTTAATACTCAAACTGATACACTAATACTCATTAATACTCAAACTGATACACTAATACTCATTAATACTCAAACTGATACACTAATACTCATTAACACTCAAACTGATACACTAATACTCATTAACACTCAAACTGATACACTAATACTCATTAATACTCAAACTGATACACTAATACTCATTAATACTCAAACTGATACTCATTAACACTCAAACTGATACACTAATACTCATTAACACTCAAACTGATACACTAATACTCATTAACACTCAAACTGATACACTAATACTCATTAACACTCAAACTGATACACTAATACTCATTAATACTCAAACTGATACTCATTAATACTCAAACTGATACTCATTAATACTCAAACTGATACTCATTAATACTCAAACTGATACTCATTAATGCTCAAACTGATACACTAATACTCATTAATACTCAAACTGATACACTAATACTCATTAATACTCAAACTGATACTCATTAATACTCAAACTGATACTCATTAATACTCAAACTGATACACTAATACTCATTAATACTCAAACTGATACACTAATACTCATTAATACTCAAACTGATACACTAATACTCATTAATACTCAAACGGATACACTAATACTCATTAATACTCAAACTGATACACTAATACTCATTAATACTCAAACTGATACACTAATACTCATTAATACTCAAACTGATACTCATTAATACTCAAACTGATACACTAATACTCATTAATACTCAAACTGATACACTAATACTCATTAATACTCAAACTGATACTCACACTAATACTCATTAATACTGAAACTGATACTCATTAATACTCAAACTGATACACTAATACTCATTAATACTCAAACTGATACACTAATACTCATTAATACTCAAACTGATACTCATTAATACTCAAACTGATACTCATTAATACTCAAACTGATACACTAATACTCATTAATACTCAAACTGATACACTAATACTCATTAATACTCAAACTGATACACTAATACTCATTAATACTCAAACTGATACACTAATACTCATTAATACTCAAACTGATACTCACACTAATACTCATTAATACTCAAACTGATACACTAATACTCATTAATACTCAAACTGATACACTAATACTCATTAATACTCAAACTGATACACTAATACTCATTAATACTCAAACTGATACACTAATACTCATTAATACTCAAACTGATACACTGATACTCATTAATACTCAAACTGATACACTGATACTCATTAACACTCAAACTGATACACTAATACTCATTAACACTCAAACTGATACACTAATACTCATTAACACTCAAACTGATACACTAATACTCATTAACACTCAAACTGATACACTAATACTCATTAACACTCAAACTGATACACTAATACTCATTAACACTCAAACTGATACACTAATACTCATTAACACTCAAACTGATACACTAATACTCATTAACACTCAAACTGATACTCATTAATACTCAAACTGATACTCATTAATACTCAAACTGATACACTAATACTCATTAATACTCAAACTGATACACTAATACTCATTAATACTCAAACTGATACTCATTAATACTCAAACTGATACTCATTAATACTCAAACTGATACACTAATACTCATTAATACTCAAACTGATACACTAATACTCATTAATACTCAAACGGATACACTAATACTCATTAATACTCAAACTGATACACTAATACTCATTAATACTCAAACTGATACACTAATACTCATTAATACTCAAACTGATACTCATTAATACTCAAACTGATACACTAATACTCATTAATACTCAAACTGATACACTAATACTCATTAATACTCAAACTGATACTCACACTAATACTCATTAATACTGAAACTGATACTCATTAATACTCAAACTGATACACTAATACTCATTAATACTCAAACTGATACACTAATACTCATTAATACTCAAACTGATACTCATTAATACTCAAACTGATACTCATTAATACTCAAACTGATACACTAATACTCATTAATACTCAAACTGATACACTAATACTCATTAATACTCAAACTGATACACTAATACTCATTAATACTCAAACTGATACACTAATACTCATTAATACTCAAACTGATACTCATTAATACTCAAACTGATACTCATTAATACTGAAACTGATACTCATTAATACTCAAACTGATACACTAATACTCATTAATACTCAAACTGATACTCATTAATACTCAAACTGATACTCATTAATACTGAAACTGATACTCATTAATACTCAAACTGATACACTAATACTCATTAATACTCAAACGGATACACTAATACTCATTAATACTGAAACTGATACACTAATACTCATTAATACTGAAACTGATACTCATTAATACTCAAACTGATACTCATTAATACTGAAACTGATACACTAATACTCATTAATACTCAAACTGATACTCATTAATACTCAAACTGATGCACTAATACTCATTAATACTCAAACTGATACACTAATAATCATTAATACTCAAACTGATACTCATTAATACTCAAACTGATACACTAATAATCATTAATACTCAAACTGATACACTAATACTCATTAATACTCAAACTGATACTCATTAATACTCAAACTGATACACTAATACTCATTAATACTCAAACTGATACTCATTAATACTCAAACTGATACACTAATACTCATTAATACTGAAAATGATACACTAATACTCATTAATACTCAAACTGATACTCATTAATACTCAAACTGATACACTAATACTCATTAATACTGAAACTGGTACTCATTAATACTGAAACTGATACACTAATACTCATTAATACTGAAACTGATACACTAATACTCATTAATACTCAAACTGATACTCAATAATACTCAAACTGATACTCACACTAATACTCATTAATACTCAAACTGATACACTAATACTCATTAATACTGAAACTGGTACACTAATACTCATTAATACTGAAACTGGTACTCATTAATACTGAAACTGATACACTAATACTCATTAATACTCAAACTGATACTCATTAATACTCAAACTGATACTCATTAATACTCAAACTGATACACTAATACTCATTAATACTCAAATTGATACTCATTAATACTGAAACTGATACACTAATACTCATTAATACTGAAACTGATACACTAATACTCATTAATACTGAAACTGATTCACTAATACTCATTAATACTCAAACTGATACTCATTAATACTCAAACTGATACTCACACTAATACTCATTAATACTCAAACTGATACTCACACTAATACTCATTAATACTGAAACTGATACACTAATACTCATTAATACTGAAACTGATACACTAATACTCATTAATACTGAAACTGATACACTAATACTCATTAATACTGAAACTGGTACTCATTAATACTGAAACTGATACACTAATACTCATTAATACTGAAACTGATACACTAATACTCATTAATACTCAAACTGATACTCATTAATACTCAAACTGATACTCATTAATACTCAAACTGATACACTAATACTCATTAATACTCAAATTGATACTCATTAATACTGAAACTGATACACTAATACTCATTAATACTGAAACTGATACACTAATACTCATTAATACTGAAACTGATTCACTAATACTCATTAATACTCAAACTGATACTCATTAATACTCAAACTGATACTCACACTAATACTCATTAATACTCAAACTGATACTCACACTAATACTCATTAATACTGAAACTGATACACTAATACTCATTAATACTCAAACTGATACTCATTAATACTCAAACCGATAATCTCACTAATAATCATTAATACTCAAACCGATACTCACATAAATACTCATTAATACTCAAACTGATATTCACACTAATACCCATTAATACTCAAACTGATACTCACACTAATACTCATAAATACTCAAACTGATACTCATTAATACACATTAATACTCAAACTGATACACTAACACTCATTAATACTCAAACCGATACTCACACTAATAATCATTAATACTCAAACCAATACTCACACTAATACCCATTAATACTCAAACTGATACTCACACTAATACTCATTAATACTCAAACTGATACACTAATACTCATTAATACTCAAACTGATACTCACACTAATACTCATAAATACTCAAACTGATACTCACACTAATACTCATAAATACTCAAACTGATACTCACACTAATACTCATTAATACTCAAACTGATACTCATTAATACTCAAACTGATACTCACACTAATACTCATTAATACTGAAACTGATACTCATTAATACTCAAACTGATACACTAATACTCATTAATACTCAAACCGACACTCACACTAATACTCATTAATACTCAAACTGATACTCACACTAATACTCATTAATACTCAAACTGATACTCATTAATACTGAAACTGATACACTAATACTCATTAATACTGAAACTGATACACTAATACTCATTAATACTGAAACTGATACACTAATACTCATTAATACTGAAATTGATACACTAATACTCATTAATACTCAAACCAACACTCACACTAACACTCATTAATACTCAAACCGACACTCACACTAACACTCATTAATACTCAAATTGATACACTAATATACCTTAATACTCAAACTGATACTCACACTAATACTCATTAATTCTCAAAATGATACACTAATACTCATTAATACTCAAACTGAAACTCACACTAATACTCATTAATACTCAAAATGATACACTAATACTCATTAATACTCAAACTGAAACTCACACTAATACTCATTAATACTCAAAATGATACACTAATACTCATTAATATTCAAACTGATGCTCACACTCATACACATTAATACTCAAACTAATACAGATTACTCAAACTGATACTCACACTAATACACATTAATACTCAAACTGATACTCACACTTATATACTAATGCTCAAAACGATACTCACACTAATACATATTAATACTCACACTAATACCCACACTTATACACTGATACTCACTGATACTCACACCAATACACATTAACACTCACACTAATACACACACTTATACTCACGCACACTAATACTCATGATACTCATACTGATACTCACTGATACACTAATACTCACACTATTACTCACTAATTCTCACACTAATACTCATGATCCTCACACTAATGCATCACTGATCTTTGTAATAATACTGATCCTCACACTATTACTCACTGATCCTCACACTGATGGTCACACTGATACTCACACCGATACTATCCAGAGAAACACCTACAATGGCTTCTCTTCCTGCTAATGCACAGTTACCTCTGGAGTCCCCCAAGGATCTATCCTTGGCCCCTCCTATTTCTCATCTACATGCTCCCCCTTGGTGACATCATCTGAAAACACAACATCAGGCTCCACATGTACACTGACGACGTCCAGCTCTACCTCACCACCGCCTCCCTCGACCCCTCCACTGTCTCTCATTTGACAGCAAATTCATCAGCAAAATCAAACAGCAAAATTAAGCAGCAAATCAAACAGGAAAATCAAAGAGGAAAACTAAACAGCAAAATCCAACGGTAAATCAAACAGTAAATCAAACAGCAAAATCAAACAAATAATTGAACAGGAAAATCAAACAGGAAAATCATACAGGAAAATCAAACAGGAAAATCATACAGGAAAATCATACAGGAAAATCAAACAGGAAAATCAATCAGGAAAATCAATCAGGAAAATCAAACAGGAAAATCATACAGGAAAATCAATCAGGAAAATCATACAGGAAAATCAAACAGGAAAATCAATCAGGAAAATCATACAGGAAAATCATACAGGAAAATCATACAGGAAAATCAATCAGGAAAATCAATCAGGAAAATCAAACAGGAAAATCATACAGGAAAATCATACAGGAAAATCAATCAGGAAAATCATACAGGAAAATCAAACAGGAAAATCAATCAGGAAAATCATGCAGGAAAATCAAACAGGAAAATCAATCAGGAAAATCATACAGGAAAATCAAACAGGAAAATCAAACAGGAAAATCATACAGGAAAATCAAACAGGAAAATCATACAGGAAAATCAATCAGGAAAATCATACAGGAAAATCAAACAGGAAAATCAATCAGGAAAATCAAACAGGAAAATCATACAGGAAAATCATACAGGAAAATCAAACAGGAAAATCAATCAGGAAAATCATACAGGAAAATCAAACAGGAAAATCAATCAGGAAAATCATACAGGAAAATCAAACAGGAAAATCAAACAGGAAAATCATACAGGAAAATCAAACAGGAAAATCATACAGGAAAATCAATCAGGAAAATCATACAGGAAAATCAAACAGGAAAATCAATCAGGAAAATCAAACAGGAAAATCATACAGGAAAATCAATCAGGAAAATCAAACAGGAAAATCAAACAGGAAAATCAATCAGGAAAATCAATCAGGAAAATCATACAGGAAAATCAATCAGGAAAATCAATCAGGAAAATCAAACAGGAAAATCAATCAGGAAAATCAATCAGGAAAATCAATCAGGAAAATCATACAGGAAAATCAATCAGGAAAATCAATCAGGAAAATCAAACAGGAAAATCAATCAGGAAAATCACACAGGAAAATCTAACAGTAAAATCAAACGGTAAATCAAACGGTAAATTATACGTTGGCCCCGATATTACCAGGGAGGCGGGATGGCAGCGGGGTGGGGGGGGGGGGTGACTGGGTGTGTGGGTAACCTGTCCAGTGAAATCCGTCCGTTCCCCACGCGATCGCGGGTAAATTGAAACCACTCACCGTGGCTTCCGGGTTTCCCGGCGTCAACCTGCGCAGCGGGCGGACTGCACACCCCCATCACAGGCTGTCAGCTGGAGGTGCCCTATTTAAAGGGGCAGTCCTCCAATGTTGCTCCTGCAGCAAACAACCAAAATTACAGCATGGAGCAGACCAGGGGAAAGGCTGCCCCCAGATTTACTGATGCCTCACTCCAGGTCCGACTGGATGGGGTGAGGAGGAGGAGGGAGATTTTCTACTCGGCGGCAGGGAGGAAGTGGCCTGTTTCTGCCAACAAGAAGGCCTGGCTATAGGTGGGAGAGGAGGTCACCAGCAGCAGCAACATCTCCCGTACATGGATCCAGTGCAGGAAGCACTTCAGTGACCTAACCAGGTCAGTCAAAGTGAGTACACTTACTCATTCTCCTACATTCCATCTTCCACATCACCGCCCCCACCCCACAACTCCTTCTGCACTGCCAACACTACTCTATCACATCACTCCTCACACCCACTCAAACCTCATCCTCAACTTACCTGCACTTCCTCACCACCCCAGTACTCATCCCACCACTACCACTCAACCCAATCCTCATACAATGTCATGGCTCTGTCTCATACTCACCCTCTGATGCATCTCTTTGACGGTCAGCCTCACCCAAACCAATGCATTCAGTGGCTGCCCCCTACAAGGGGGCAGGCAACCTTGGACCTGGTCCTGTGTAATGAGTCAGGATTAATTAATAATGTCCTAGTTAAGGATCCCCTTGGAACGAGCGACCACAACATGGTTGAATTCCATATCCAATTAGAGGGTGAGAAGGTTGATTCTCAAACAAGCGTACTGAGCTTGAATAAAGGAGACTATGATGGTATGAGAGCGGAATTGATTAAAGTGGACTGGGAAAATAGATTAAAGGGTAAGACGGTACATGAGCAGTGGTGTTCATTTAGGGAGTTATTTTACAACTTTCAAAATAAATATATTCCACTGAGGAAAAAAAGGTGTAAAAGAAATGACAGCCATCCGTGGCTAAGTAAAGAAATCAAGGATAGTATCCGACTAAAAACAAGGACATATAAGGTAGCCAAACTTAGTGGGAGGATAGAAGATTGGGAATTCTTCAAAAGACAGCAAAAAGTAACTAAAGGATTGATTAAGAAAGGGAAGTTAGATTATGAAAAGAAATTAGCAAAAAATATAAAAACAGATAGCAAGAGTTTCTATAGTTATATAAAAAGAAAAAGGGTGGCTAAGGCAAACATAGGTCCCTTAGAGGATGAGACCGGGAAATTAATGGTGGGAAACATGGAGATGGCAAAAATGCTGAACAAATATTTTGTTTCAGTCTTTACAGTAGAGGACACTAAGAATATCCCAACACTGGACAAACAGGGGACTCTCGGGGGGGAGGAGCTAAATACGATTAAAATCACTCAGGAGATGGTACTCAGTAAAATAATGGGACTCAAGGCGGATAAATCCCCTGGACCTGATGGCTTCCATCCTAGGGTCTTGAGGGAAGTGGCAGTAGGGATTGTGGATGCTTTGGTGATAGTTTTCCAAAATTCCCTGGACTCAGGAGAGGTCCCGGCAGATTGGAAAACTGCTAATGTAACACCGTTATTTAAAAAGGGTAGTAGGCAGAAGGCTGGAAATTATAGGCCAGTTAGCTTAACATCTGTGGTGGGTAAAATTTTGGAGTCTATTATTAAGGAGACAGTAACGGAACATTTAGATAAGCATAATTTAATAGGACAAAGTCAGCATGGCTTTATGAAGGGGAAGTCATGTCTGACAAATTTGCTTGAGTTCTTCGAGGATATAACGTATAGGGTGGATAAAGGGGAACCAGTGGACGTAGTGTATTTAGACTTCCAGAAGGCATTCGACAAGGTGCCACATAAAAGATTATTACTTAAGATAAAAAATCACGGGATTGGGGGTAATATTCTGGCATGGGTGGAGGATTGGTTATCGAACAGGAAGCAGAGAGTTGGGATAAATGGTTCATTTTCGGACTGGCAACCAGTAACCAGTGGTGTTCCACAGGGGTCGGTGCTGGGTCCCCAACTCTTTACAATCTATATTAACGATTTGGAGGAGGGGACCGAGTGCAACATATCAAAATTTGCAGATGATACAAAGATGGGAGGGAAAGTAGAGAGTGAGGAGGACATAAAAAACCTGCAAGGGGATATAGACAGGCTGGGTGAGTGGGCGGAGATTTGGCAGATGCAATATAATATTGGAAAATGTGAGGTTATGCACTTTGGCAGGAAAAATCAGAGAGCAAGTTATTTTCTTAATGGCGAGAGACTGGAAAGTACTGCAGTACAAAGGGATCTGGGGGTCCTAGTGCAAGAAAATCAAAAAGTTGGTATGCAGGTGGAGCAGGTGATCAAGAAAGCCAACGGTATGTTGGCTTTTATTGCTAGGGGGATAGAATATAAAAACAAGGAGGTATTGCTGCAGTTATATAAGGTATTGGTGAGACCGCACCTGGAATACTGCATACAGTTTTGGTCTCCATACTTAAGAAAAGACATACTTGCTCTCGAGGCAGTACAAAGAAGGTTCACTCGGTTAATCCCGGGGATGAGGGGGCGGACATATGAGGAGAGGTTGAGTAGATTGGGACTCTACTCATTGGAGTTCAGAAGAATGAGAGGCGATCTTATTGAAACATATAAGATTGTGAAGGGTCTTCATCGGGTGGATGCAGTAAGGATGTTCCCAAAGATGGGTGAAACTAGAACTAGGGGGCATAATCTTAGAATAAGGGGCTGCTCTTTCAAAACTGAGATGAGGAGAAACTTCTTCACTCAGAGGGTGGTAGGTCTGTGGAATTTGCTGCCCCAGGAAGCTGTGGAAGCTACATCATTAGATAAATTTAAAACAGAAATAGACAGTTTCCTAGAAGTAAAGGGAATTAGGGGTTATGGGGAGCGGGCAGGAAATTGGACATGAAGCTGAGTTCGGATCGGTCAATGCCCTGTGGGTGGCGGAGAGGGCCCAGGGGCTATGTGGCCGGGTCCTGCTCCGACTTCTTGTGTTCTTTAGATTTGTGGTTGGGATCAGATCAGCCATGATCTTATTGAATGGCGGAGCAGGCTCGAGGGGCCGATTGGCCTACTCCTGCTCCAATTTCTTATGTTCTTATGTTCTTATGTTCTTATGTCACCATCCCTCACTCACGCCTCTCTACTTTCTCCCCTTATAGGAGAAGAGAGCCCAGAATGCACGGGAGAGGGTGCAGACCGGAGGGGGCCGCAACATCAGGTCGTCCTCACAGACGCGGAGCAGGAGGCTCTTGAAGTGAGTCAAATCCTCGAGTGCCTGTCCATCGGGGACGTCGAGACTGCCACCCGACAAACGGCTGGTGACAGAATGAAGGATTATCATTTTTAATCCAAGATTTTATTCGCCGGGGAAAACCCCAGTTTTGGGAAAATGGCTGTGAAAAGGACCCTGTTTAAAACACAATTCCCAGACCAGAAAGGACAAGCTAAACCCACCCCATCCAACAGAGACATTGCCGTACATCATCACCGGCTCCAAGTTGGCTAAGGAGACAATGAAATCCACCAGTTGATTGACTCAATTCTATCGGTCGGGACAACAGAAACTATCTGGAAACAGTTCACACCTCATGTAGTGCGCAAGGTCAGCAGTTCCCATCGTCCCCCAAAACCAGCTAGATGAGAGGCGGGAAAATAATACACATTCAAACAAAGCTTTCTCTCCAGGGACCAATCGTAGCATTTTGCACCGTCTGACTAGATCAGCCAGAAAACAGTATAACTGTTGCAGGCTCAGGAAGGAGGGGGTCGAACAGTGGATGTCAAAGGGACACCAGCCACACAGCTCTACAGTATCAGAAGATCAGAGCAGGCCGCTCTCTCTGCAACCAGGACCGCAGGAAGTCACATGCCCCAAGGAACGGGTACGGCCCCAAGGACTTCGATCGTAAAAGACACGACCCGGCAGCCAAAGTCAGCAGGATGAGAATATCAACCGCAGCCTGTAGAATACTCAACTCACAGCTGTGTGGAGAGTTCCCTCTGCATGTCCTGACCAAACCTCAGCAGTGTGGTGTTGGGAGTTAACAGCCATGAGTGAGGGAACACGAGGGGTTTAGTTTAACAAGTCCAATGGGAAGTAATCTGTTTGTTCCTAGTCCTCTCGAAACGTTAGCATCGGTTTGACCATATTGAGATTTGCTGTAAATATTAAACATACTTTTACTGTTCAAAATCTGAAACCTGTCTCGATTGCATTACCCATCATCCTTCAGTGTGATTCCTGAGGATAAGCTCAAACCTTCGACCGTAAATAAGTGAGTTTGGTTGTGACCAGCAAGGCTGGATGACCCTCACACGATCGGAAACACCCGACAGATCGTTAACATTCAGCACTCACCTTAGCAAATCTTCAGCACCTCAATATCTGTCATCATGCTTAATATTGCCTTTTGTTCTGTTACAGGGCCTTCAGCGGAGGGCGATTCCTCGGAGGGCCTGCCGGCTTCTGAGGGGGCACCGTCACATCTGAGCGAGCCATTCACCAGCGCAGATACACACACCTCGGTGGGTCCCCGTCCCCAGTTAGTTGCACATGGTGAGTCACCACACACACGTGAGCACGAGCAGACACTGGTGGCAGGGGCAGCTGTGGAGAGTCCGTGTCGGTGGGAGCACTCTTCTCCAGGCTCTGCTCAGCTGGACACAGATCCTGAACCCTGGGGGCCATCCTTTAAAAGGAGAATGATCGAGGGGCAGCAGCACATTTGCGAGATGCTGGAACAGGTGCCAGGCGCACTCTCTACAATCACGCAGAGGATGGAGGAGTCCAACTCCTGCATGAGTGGAATGGTGGCACAGGTAAAGGAGGGGATCTCCGAGATACTGTCACAGGGACGTGAGGGCATCTCTGAGATAGTGTAGCGGGTAAGTGCGGGAATGTCTGCAGGCTAGCCTCCATCGAGCTTCAAGCATGGCTCAACAATGAGTCCATTGAGGCCCTAACAATGGCCCTTTGGACTCAGGGTGTGCAACTTTCTGCCACCTTAAACAGGCACTGGTCTTACCAGGCTTCACACATGTCCTCCAAACTGTCATCCAGAGGGTGGTAGGAGTGATGTGGGCCTGGCCCAGGAGAGGGATGATGGTGAAAGGGGACATGGAAGTGGGGACACCACTCAAAGAGTCTCCCACGTCTCACTCGTTGCCCCCCTCTCAACCAGTACCTGCAATGCTGCCTCCTCTCCAGGTGGCTGAGTCTGCCCCTGCACAGGAGCAGGTGGAACAGTCTTTGGAGGGGCCCTCACGGGCGTAGGGGGCGTAGGCCCAAAGTATCTAATCGGTCAGGGCATGAACAACCTGCCACTACCTCTGTTGCAGCCACAGGGGAAGCACCATGTAGGAGTAGTCGTAATCATAAGGCGAAGGTTTTGTGAGCACAAAGGGGATGCACAAGGGTGTTTGACGGTTTGTCATGTTTTTTATTTATATTTGATTTTTGTTAATGGCACATTAAATATTATTATTGTCACCACTACTGCCACGTCTTGGCCATTCTTGACTGGCTTGTGCAATAAGTCCCTTTCATGAGGTTCACCATGAACACGCACACTTGATGCCACCCATTGAGTCACTCTACAGTGGGTGGGCGGGGGAGGGGGCTGGTGTGGGCGCTCCTCTGTCCAGGTGCTGAGGACTGGACTCTTCACACTGCCTGATGTTAGGAGAACCGTTCACATATCAGTGATTCCCTAGCCTCACGAGCAGCCAGGTGAGCCGCTGTTCTGCCCATGGGCTGCTCCTCCTCTGCCTCCTCGTCCTCTTCCTCCTCCTCCTCAATATGGGTGGCAGATGTGGATGGGGCCTCCTCCAGCGGCACCCCTCTCTGTTGTGCCACGTTGTGCAGGGCACAGCAGATGACTATAATGCGTCCCACTCTGTGTGGCGCGTATTGAAGAGCTCCCCCAGAACGATCAAGGCACCTGAAGCGCATCTTGAGCAGCCCTATAGCCTGCTCAATTGTAGACCTGGTGGCGATGTGGCTGTCGTTGTATTGATGCTGTTGCTCGGTGTGGGGTTCCTCTGAGGTGTCATGAGCCACGTGTGCAGGGGGTATCCCTTGTCCCCGAGGAGCCAGCCTTTGCGGGTGTTCGGTGCGTGGTCCCTTTAAATAGCACCGGTGGGGGGTCCTCCAGGCACTCTGAGTCACGTTCAGATGGTCGGGCTTAAGACTGTGTGTTGAGTTGAGCGTTAAGTCCCAAAATGGTGTCTATCACTTTAAATCAGTGTTGCTCACTGATTGAAGCCATTTTCTTCCTACTTTACATGATTCCAGCGTTCGTTATCTGCGCCTGAGCAAACTCCTATACCAAGATGGCGTCTGGCGCACGTCACGCAGGAAATGTGCGTGCGCGTGCAAGACGCCATCTTGGATGTCGGAGGGGCCGTGTAGCGCCAAAACAAGGGGGGTCCACGGCCCAATTTAGCGTCCAGAAGCTTTAAAGAAATAAAAGACATTAAAGAAACACGACCTGTGAATAGTGGGGGTAATGGGAGGCCCCGCTACATCATCCCACTCATACCTCCTCTGTGTTTATAATTCCCATCTCCTCCCCTTCCCTCCCCTCCCCTCCACTCTCCTCCCCTTCCCTCCCCTCCCCTCCACTCTCATCCTCTCCCCTCCCCTTCTTATGATTCTATTATTATGTCTGTCCATCTTTTATTTTTCACCTCTGATGAAGGATAAAGCCCTGACACACTGACCATCTCTTCTCCTCACAGGTGCTGACTGACCTCTTGTATTTTTCCATGCATGTTTCAGATTTCTAACATTTGGAGTATTTTGTTTTATATAAATAACATCCTCCGTGGCCTTATTCCTCATCGTCCTTCTCCATTTCTGCCAAGTGTTTGAGATGGTCGACCACACCATAAGAACATAAGAAATAGGAGCAAGAGTAGGCCCCTTGAGCCTGCTCCTCCATTCAATAAAATCATGGCTGATCTTCGACCTCAACTCCACTTTCCCGCCCGATCCCCATATCCCTGATTCCTTTAGAGTCCAAAAATCTATCGATCTCAGTCTTGAATATATTCACTGACTGAACATCCACAGCCCTCTGGGGTAAAGAATTCCAAAGATTCACAACCTTCTGAGTGAAGAAATTCCTCCTCATCTCGTTCCTAAATGGCCGACCCCTTATCCTGAGACTATGTCCTCTAGTTCTAGACTCTCCAGCCGGGGAAACAGCCTCTCAGCATCTACCCTGTCAAGTCCCCTCAGAATCTTATATGTTTCAATGAGATCACCTCTCATTCTTCTAAACTCCAGAGAGTATCGGCCCATTCTACTCAATCTCTCCTCATAGGACAACCCTCTCATCCCAGGAATCAATCTGGTTGCACCACCTCTAAGGCAAGTATATCCTTCCTTAGATAAGGAGACCAAAACTGTACACAGTACTCCAGGTGAGGTCTCACCAAAGCCCTGTACAACTGTAGTAAGACTTCCTTAGTCTTGTACTCCAACCCCCTTGCAAAAATGGCTAATATGCCATTTGCCTTTCTAATTGCCTGCTGTTCCTGTATGTTTACTCTCTGTGTTTCATGTACAAGGGCACCCAAATCCCTCTGAACATCAACATTTAACAGTTTCTCACCATTTAAAAAATATTCTGCTTTTTATTCTTCCTACCAAAGTGAATAACCTCACATTTCCCCACATTATACTCCATCTGCCACCTTCTTGCCCACTCACTTAACGTGTCTATATCCCTTTTCAGACTTTGTGTCCTCCTCACAGCTTACTTTCCCACCTAGCTTTGTATCGTCAGCAAATTTGGATACATTACACTCGGTTCCTTCATCTAAGTCATTAATATAGATTGTAAATAGCTGAGGCCCAAGCACTGATCCCTTTGGTACCCCACTAGTTACAGCCTGACAACCTGAGAATGACCCGTTTATCCCTACTCTCTGTTTTCTGTCCGTTAACCAATCCTCTATCCATGCTAATATATTACCCCCAACCCCATGAGCCCTTACCTTGTGTAACAACCTTTCATGTGGCACCTTATCGAATGCCTTTTGAAAATCCAAATATCCACTGGTTCCCCTTTATCTGCTAATTACACCCTCAAAAAACTCTAATAAATTTGTCAAACATGATTTCCCTTTCATAACACCATGTTGACTCTGCCTCATCATATTATGATTCTCTAAGCGTCCTGTTACCACTTCCAGGATATTCCAGCATTTTTCTGACAACTGATTTCAGGCTAACTGGTCTGTAGTTCCCTATTTTCTCTCTCCCTCCATTGTCCTCTAATGTCTTGGCTTTGTTCTCCAGCTCCCTGGGAATTCCCTCACATAGTTCTATTCCAAACTATCTGATCCTAGAAATGGCTTCTCTGCCAACCTGCATTGTCACCTCCCACATCCCCCAAGGCTCCATCCTTGGCCCTCGCTAATTTCTCATCTACATGCTGCCCCTTGGCCACATCACACACAGACATAGGGTCAGTTTCCACATGTACGCTGATGGCAGCTAACTCTACCTCTCCATCACCTCTCTGAACACCTTAACTGCCCTTGTACTGTCCGACTGCTTGTCCAACATCAAGTTAAGTCACAACTTTATCCATCTAAACATTTGGAAGACTAAAGACATTGCTTTTGGTCTCCAATATAAAATCTACTCTCTTGCCAATGATTCCACCCCATTTCTTGGCCACAGTCTCGCGCTCAAGTAGACTGCAACCATGTCTTCTGTTTAACCTGATCTGAGTTTCAGACCCCATATCTTCTCCACCATCTCACCCCTACCTCAGGGGGTATTAATATATTCCCTCTTCTCTCAGTCTCTTTTCTGGTTCTGGTTCTGGTTCTCTCTCTGGTTCTGGTTCTGGTTCTGGTTCTCTCTGTCTTCCTTTTCTCTCTTTTTTTCTTATGACCTTTTCTCTTTCCCTCTATCCTTTTTCTCACTCTCCTTTTTCTTTCTCTTTTGACAAACTATCTGCGTCAGGAATGTACAAGGGGTTTCTCTTGCTTCTTTTTACAGGATGTAGCAAGTAACAGCCTGTAGCTTTAATAGGGAACGTTCATTTCCTCTATGGATGCTGGGATAAACTTACCTTGATAATGTTCTCTTGCTTTCTCTCATTCTCCAGAGTAACATGCCTGGAATTAGTAGTACCATTAAAAGAGGAATGAGACTTTGATCTCATGCATGAGACTCCCACCAAATGCAGGAGTTGACCAGCTTGCCTTAGAGCTGCGTATGTCCAGCCAGCCACCATTGAAGGTGCAGCAGATGTGAACAGACCATCTTTGGGAGTGTGAGTTTTGAGATCCTCAGTGATGCACTGAAGATATCAATCAGTTTGACCTCAGCCCTGGCTGGACAGGAAGATTGTGATTCAATGTGTAACTTCTGGAGGAGTAATCTGTGGACTCCAATCAGGGACTGAAAGTAGTAATGAGCATTCTGTATCAATAGACTGGGCTTGTATTCCCTCGAGTATAGAAGATTAAGGGGTGATCTCATTGAGGTGTTTAAGGTGATTAAAGGATTTGATAGGGTAGAGAGAGTGAAACTATTTCCTCTGGTGGGGGGAGTCCAGAACAAGGGGGCAGAACCTTAAAATTAGAGCCAGGCGTTCAGGGGTGATGTCAGGAAGCACTTCTTCACACAAAGGGGAGTGGAAATCTGGAACTTTCTCCCCCGAAAAGCTGTTGAGGCTGGGGGTCAATTGAAAATTTTAAAACTGAGATTGATCGATTTTTGTTGGGTTAAGGGTATTAAGGGTTATGGAACCAGGGCAGGTAGACGGCGTTCAGATACAGATCAGCCAGAATCGAATTGAATAACAGAATAGGCCCGACGGGCTGAATGGCCTCCTCCTATGTTCCTATTCCAAAAAGTGTGCAGAAAACCGGTGCAAAGTTTTCCAGACTTGCTCGTCCTGGTTGTGGAATATTGAATTCAGAAAGTTGTAAGCAGATTTAACCGACTCCTGGAGCAGGCCTGCTGCTGGGTGAGTTGAAGTGTGGGAGATGTGTGACAAGGCCGCTGGTTGCCCAGTACGATGACTCCAAAGGTGGTTAATTTCCCTTGGTGTTGGGCGGGTGAATGCTCTGACCCATGCGTGCTGCGCTCTCTCTTTTAAATATGTTTGTTGGGCTTCAGTGCAACATATGAAGACCAGAATGCTGTAAATACAGTTACCTGACTTCAGTTTGTTGGAGCAGACGGCTGTCATTCGATGGACATTGGAAATGAACATTTTACTGGAGCTCCAATGCCACTGATTCCCTGAGCTTGGGATGTTTATATCAATAGCAGGAGGACTGTGTGCCTGCAGCCCGCAGCACTCCTCGAATCTTATATTTTTCTCTGTTCTAAGAAAGCACCATAGCATCACAGAAATGTTACAGCACGGAGGGAGGCCATTCGGCCCATCGAGTCCGTGCTGGCTCGATGCAAGAGCAATTCTCGTAGCCCTGCAATTTTTTTCCTTTCAAGTACTTATCCAGTTCCCTTTTGAAGGCCATGATTGAATCTGCCTCCACCACCCCCTCGGGCAGTGCATTCCAGATCCTAACCACTCACTGTGTCACCTTTGGTTCTTTTGCCAATCACCTTAAATCTATGTCCTCTGGTTCTTGACCCTTCCGCCAATGGGAACAGTTTCTCTCTATCTACTCTGTCCAGACCCTTCATGATTTTGAACACCTCGATTAAATCTCCTCTCAACCTTCTCTGTTCCACGGAGAACAACCCCAGCTTCTCCAGTCTATCCACGTAACTAAAGTCCCTCATCCCTGGAATCATTCTAGTAAATCTCTTCAGCACCCTCTCTAAGGCCTTCACATCTTTCCTAAAGTCCGGTGCCCAGAATTGGACACAATACTCCAGTTGTGGTCGAACCAGTGTTTTATAAAGGTTCATCATGACTTCCTTGCTTTTGTACTCTATGCCTCTATTTATAAAGCCCAGGATCCCGTATGCTTTTTTAACCACTTTCTCAACCTGCCCTGCCACCCTCAACGATTTGTGCACATATACCCCCAGATCTCTCTGTTCCTGTACCCCTTTTAGAGTTGTGCCCTCTAGTTTATATTGCCTCTCCTCGTTCTTCCGACTGAAATGTATCACTTTGCATTTCTCTGCGTTAAATTTCATCTGCCACGTGTCCGCCCATTCCACCAGCCTGTCTATATCCTCTTGAAGTCTATCACTATCCTCCTCACTGTTTATTACCCACCAGGTTGAAATGAATCAGATGCCAGGCCTTGTTTTTGTTACATTCGGCTGCTCCCTACTGCAATGCAACCAAAGGACAATAGCACAAATTTCACTTTGGGTTAGCTTACCTGCACTACATTTATTCACGAGCAGGTGGCGCCACTTCCTCTCCAAATCCAGTCTTTGAAATCCAGATTGGCACCATTGGAAATCTGACCTTCCCTCCATCATAAGGTCAGAAATGGGGATGTTCGCTGATGACTGCACAGTGTTCAGTTCCATTCGCAACCCCTCAAATAATGAAGCAGTCCGAGCCCGCATGCAGAAAGACCTGGACAACATCCAGGCTTGGGCTGATAAGTGACAAGTAACATTCACACCAGACAAGTGCCAGGCAATGACCATCTCCAACAAGAGAGAGTCTAACCACCTCCCCTTGACATTCAACGGCATTACCATCGCCAAATCCCCCACCATCAACATCCTGGGGGTCACCATTGACCAGAAACTTAACTGGACCAGCCATATAAATACTGTGGCTACAAGAGCAGGTCAGAGGCTGGGTATTCTGCGGCGAGTGACTCACCTCCTGACTCCCCAAAGCCTTTCCACCATCTATAAGGCACAAGTCAGGAGTGTGATGGAATACTCTCCACTTGCCTGGATGAGTGCAGCTCCAACAACACTCAAGGAGCTCGACACCATCCAAGATAAAGCAGCTCGCTTGATTGGCACCCCATCCACCACCCTAAACATTCACTCCCTTCACCACTGGCGCACTGTGGCTGCAGTGTGTACCATCCACAGGATGCACTGCAGCAACTCACCAAGGCTTCTTCGACAGCACCTCCCAAACCCGCGACCTCTACCACCTAGAAGGACAAGAGCAGCAGGCACATGGGAACAACACCACCTGCACGTTCCCCTCCGAGTCACACACTATCCCGACTTGGAAATATATCGCTGTTCCTTCATCGTCGCTGGGTCAAAATCCTGGAACTCCCTTCCTAACAGCACTGTGGGAGAACCTTCACCACACGGACTGCAGCGGTTCAAGAAGGCGGCTCACCACCACCTTCTCAAGGGCAATTAGGGATGGGCAATATATGCCGGCCTCGCCAGCGATGCCCACATCCCGAGAATGGATAAAAAAAGATGATGAAAGTTTATATCTTGCTGAATATGAAGGCAGTTAAATGGACATCTCAAAGTACATCAACTCTCAAATGGGTTGATACGGTGACACCAGCCTGTTACTTTAAAATACACCAAATAAAACCAGGGTCATAAATGGAAATTGGTGAAAAGCAAGCATGGATATCAGGAAATAGGATTTTACACAATGATAAATGTTTGGACTAACCTACATAAAACTATTCGAAAAGGCAGAAACCCCAGGGTAATGGGAAGATGAGATGTGAAAGTGGATCGGGCGGTGGGACTAGTTGCAGGAGCTGTGTGGCACTTTCTGCATAGCTCTTGTGCTCCACATTTTGTGGTTTGCAGGTTAAACGTAGTTAAAAATAAAGGGCAGCACCTTTAAAGAAATTGCAATTTAAGTGTGAATGAATTAATGAATTAATCAACAATTTAACTTACCAATACCAAAGGTCGAATAACTGGTGACATCAAAACAACCTTTGTGAACCTTGTTAACACATTCTGCCGCTGTTTGTGTACTGAAAAACTGACCTCTATTTACATTCTGAGTGTGGAGATCAAATTGCTGGACTATAACTTGGTGTTGCAAAATTGTTTACATTCTGAGTATAAGCGACTGAATTAGAAACATGGAAATCACAGGACTTGTGAATCCTACACTCCTCGAGCACACTTTGTTATCTCGTTTACCCCCGCTATAAAACATACAATTCACATCATCCTGTGAGTAGCTGCGATCTTTATATTTGTTCCCATTGTTTGAGAGGCACTGATACATTTCCCTGAAGGATCAAGATTGGGAAACATTAAACAGGGTGGATTCTTCAGGTTTGGAATAATTGCTCTGAGATCTTTGTGTATAATGGAACCCTGCCACAACCTGTCCACTGAGACAGAGTGAACATTAAATTGTGAAATATGATACAATTGTGTACTTTATAGCTATAACTAAGTGGAGAAGGTGGCCCAGTGCTTCGAGTGAAACGGGGAGTCCTGAGAGGGTGTGTGCTGAGTAAACACTGAGTACTAACTGGAAACAGCTTCCAAGTGCCCGCAGCAATCTCAGTGTTTGTATCTCTACCTGCCCAATGCAATAAATGTCTTCATTTAGATAAAGGATTCGAGAGCCAGTAATAATTTACCATGTGCGACAAATGATCCTGTCTGCAGTCACTGCCTCACTGTGGTAAATCACTGTTCACCAGTCTTCACCTCTTGTCTATGAAACTTTAGGCAGCACATCAAATAATAATTTATATAGTTACAACCGACACAATAGGCAAGTGACCTTTGTGAGTTAGGCCCTAGACTTTGATCAGTGGGTAGTTACATTTAGTTGTTTATATCACTGGTGCAGGGTAAGGTCAGTGAGATCACTCAGGTAACATAAGAAAGAATTTTATATCCCATCATTTCATCAATGAAGAGAAGTGTTAACTATCACATTTGTAAACAATTTTACAACACCAAGTTATAGTCCAGCAATTTTATTTTAAATTCACAAGCTTTCGGAGATTTTCTCCTTCCTCAGGCAAATGTTTCAAGATCTCCTTGAAGCCTACGCATTTACGCTTCAAGGAGATCTTGAAACATTTGCCTGAGGAAGGAGAAAATCTCCGAAAGCTTGTGAATTTAAAATAAAATTGCTGGACTATAACTTGGTGTTGTAAAATTGTTTACAATTGTCAACCCCAGTCCATCACCGGCATCTCCACATCATAACTATCACATTGGGAGAGGGTGGGTTCTGCATTCTGCTTCCAGCACTGCTCTTGCTCAGGTTGGGCTTTGAACACAAATGCAATGCACAGCACGCCCTGAGACCCCACAGGTCCGCACTTGGTCAGAGAATATTCTTCAACAGAATATCAGTCCATATCTGTCTAGAAGCTAGACCTGAGACTTAAATATCAAGTAATCTCACTTAGTTAGCAGCCTGTAACAGTGACATAGAGAGAGCAGGAGAGAGTGGGAGAGAGAGAGAGAGAGGGAGAGTGGGAGAGAGAGAGAGAGAGAGACAGAGAGTGGGAGACAGAGAGAGACAGAGAGTGGGAGAGAGAGAGTGGGAGAGAGAGAGAGAGGGAGAGAGTGGGAGACAGAGAGAGACAGAGAGTGGAAGAGAGAGAGAGACAGAGAGTGGGAGAGAGAGAGAGGGAGAGAGTGGGGGACAGAGAGAGACAGAGAGTGGGAGAGAGAGAGAGGGAGAGAGTGGGAGACAGAGAGAGACACAGAGAGAGAGAGAGAGAGATAGAGAGACAGAGAGTGGGAGAGGGAGAGAGTGGGAGAGAGAGAGACAGAGAGTGGGAGAGAGAGAGAGGGAGAGATAGAGACAGAGAGTGGGAGAGAGAGAGAGGAAGAGATAGAGACAGAGATAGAGCAGGAGAAAGAGAGAGACAGAGAGTGGGAGAGAGAGAGAGGGAGAGATAGAGACAGAGAGTGGGAGAGAGAGAGAGGAAGAGATAGAGACAGAGATAGAGCAGGAGAAAGAGAGAGACAGAGAGTGGGAGAGAGAGAGAGGGAGAGATAGAGACAGAGAGTGGGAGAGAGAGAGAGAGAGAGTGGGAGAGAGAGAGAGACAGAGAGTGGGAGAGGGAGAGAGTGGGAGAGAGAGAGACAGAGAGTGGGAGAAAGAGAGAGGGATAGATAGAGACAGAGAGTGGGAGAGAGAGAGAGAGAGGGAGAGATAGAGACAGAGAGTGGGAGAGAGAGAGAGGGAGAGAGTGGGAGAGAGAGAGGGAGAGATAGAGACAGAGATAGAGCAGGAGAAAGAGAGAGACAGAGAGTGGGAGAGAGAGAGAGGGAGAGATAGAGACAGAGAGTGGGAGAGAGAGAGAGGAAGAGATAGAGACAGAGATAGAGCAGGAGAAAGAGAGAGACAGAGAGTGGGAGAGAGAGAGAGGGAGAGATAGAGACAGAGAGTGGGAGAGAGAGAGGGAGAGAGTGGGAGAGAGAGAGAGACAGAGAGTGAGAGAGAGAGAGAGAGAGAGACAGAGAGTGAGAGAGAGAGAGAGGGAGAGATAGAGACAGAGATAGAGCAGGAGAAAGAGAGAGACAGAGAGTGGGAGAGAGAGGGAGAGATAGAGACAGAGAGTAGGAGAGAGAGAGAGGGAGAGATAGAGACAGAGAGTGGAAGAGAGAGAGAGGGAGAGAAAGAGACAGAGATAGAGCAGGAGAAAGAGACAGATAGAGAGTAGGAGAGAGAGAGGGAGAGAGAGAGGGAGAGATAGAGACAGATAGAGCAGGAGAAAGAGAGAGACAGAGAGTGGGAGAGAGAGGGAGAGATAGAGACAGAGAGTGGGAGAGAGAGAGAGAGGGAGAGATAGAGACAGAGAGTGGGAGAGAGAGAGAGAGAGGGAGAGATAGAGACAGAGAGTGGGAGAGAGAGAGAGAGGGAGAGATAGAGACAGAGATAGAGCAGGAGAAAGAGACAGAGAGAGAGTAGGAGAGAGAGAGGGAGAGAGATAGAGCAGGAGAGGGACAGAGAGAGATAGAGACAGAGAGTGGGAGAGAGAGAGGGAGAGATAGAGACAGAGATAGAGCAGGAGAAAGAGACAGATAGAGAGTAGGAGAGAGAGAGGGAGGGAGAGAGTAGGAGAGAGAGAGGGAGAGAGAGAGAGCAGGAGACAGACAGAGAGAGATAGAGACAGAGAGTGGGAGAGAGAGAGAGGGAGAGATAGTGACAGAGATAGAGCAGGAGAAAGAGACAGAGCGAGAGTAGGAGAGAGAGAGGGAGAGAGACAGAGATAGAGCAGGAGAGAGGGATAGAGACAGGGAGTGGCAGAAAGGGAGAGATAGAGAGAGATAGAGCAGGAGAAAGAGACAGAGAGAGAGAGTAGGAGAGAGAGAGGTAGAGGGACACAGATAGAGCAGGAGAGGGACAGAGAGAGATAGAGATAGAGAGTGGGAGAGAGAGAGGGACAGAGAGAGAGAGCAGGAGAGAGAGAGGGAGAGGGACAGAGATAGAGAGAGAGGGAGAAGGGGGAGAGTGACAGGGAGAGAAAGAGAGAGCAAGAGAGAGAGAGATGCAAGAGAGAGAGAGGGAGAGGGACAGAGAGTGAGAGTGAGAGAGGGACAGAGAGTGAGAGGGACAGAGAGTGAGAGTGAGAGAGGAACAGAGAGTGAGAGGGACAGAGAGTGGGAGTGAGAGAGGGACAGAGAGTGAGAGGGACAGAGAGTGAGAGAGAGAGAGAGAGGGAGAGGGACAGAGAGTGAGAGGGACAGAGAGTGAGAGTGAGAGAGGGACAGAGAGTGAGAGGGACAGAGAGTGAGAGTGAGAGAGGGACAGAGAGTGAGAGGGACAGAGAGTGAGAGAGAGAGAGAGGGAGAGAGGGAGTAATTTTAACCCCAGGACAGGTGGGGGGTTAAAAATAGAAAAATGGCAAACCAGCGTCCAACACGCCCACTTCCAGTTGAATGGATCGGATTGGAGGGAGGGACGTACCACCGTCCTTAAAATATTTTAATGAGGCTCCATGCCTCAAATTTAACCTCTGTTTCGCATTTAACTCCAGGCCTCAGGAAACCTGACTGCTGATGGGAGGCGAGAATGGCCAGATCCAGCAGGTGAGTGCCTTTCCAGCACAGCTTGTGGGCCATGAGAAGCAGGATTGATGCCCCCCCTGGCCCCCCAAGCTAATCTGCTTCCCTCCCCACAATTGGACCCCCAATGTCTGACTCCCCCACTCATGCCTGAACCCCTCCCCCCAAGCCCAACCTCCCCCCATGTATGACTCACCTCCGCACTGCTCCCCGTCTCCTCTCAATCTGGCTGTGGTCAGGAAACCAATTTGAAAATTTAAAGCAGGACCTGCTGTTAAATTCGGCAGGACTTCCACGTTACTGGGATTTCCAGGTTTGCCGGCTGCTAAATCATCCCCCCCCCGCCCCCCCCGGCCGGCTCCCTCCCCCGCTCCCCGTTATTATCTGGGCCAGAGAGAGAATGAGTGAGAGAGAGAGAGAGAGAGAGTGATAGAGAGTGATAGAGAGAGAGAAAGAGAGAGCAATAGAGAGAGATAGCAAGATAGAGAGCACAAGATATAGAGACAGAACAAGAGAAGAGTGATAGAGAGAGCACGAGAGAGAGTGAGAGAGAGAGAGCATGAGAGAGAGTGAGAGAGAGAGAGCACGAGAGCGAGTGAGAGAGAGAGAGCACGAGAGAGATAGAGAGAGAACGAGATGGAGAGAGAACAAGAGAAAGAGCTAGAGAGAGAGCACGAGATGGAGAGAGATAGAGAGAGAATGAGAGAGAGCGAGAGAGAGAGAGCACGAGATGGAGAGAGAACGAGAGAAAGAGCGAGCAGCAATAATGTGACAAAGCTGAGGTGACAGGTGTGAGTAACCCTACACTGGAATGGAGGCCCACCTTAGCCAGGGCCCCCTGGTATTAGAGGCAAGTCACAGAACAAAAAACACATGCTCCCAAGTAACATTCGGGGAGAATATCTTCTCTGTTCATTACTTGTAGCACAATCAAAAACTATCAGCAAAAGAGTAACTAGGGAGAGAGTAGGGCCTCTTAAGGATCAACAAGGTCATCTATGTGCGGAACCACAAGAGATGGGTGAGATCCTAAATGAATATTTCACATCGGTATTTACGGTTGAGAAAGGCATGGATGTTAGGGAACTTGGGGAAATAAATAGTGATGTCTTGAGGAGTGTACATATTACAGAGAGGGAGGTGCTGGAAGTCTTAACGCGCATCAAGGTAGATAAATCTCCGGGACCTGATGAAATGTATCCCAGGACGTTATGGGAGGTTAGAAAGGAAATTGCGGGTCCCCTAGCAGAGATATTTGAATCATCGACGGCTACAGGTGAGGTGCCTGAAGATTGGAGGGTAGCAAATGTTGTGCCTTTGTTTAAGAAGGGCGGCAGGGAAAAGCCTGGGAACTACAGACCGGTGAGCCTGACATCTGTAGTGGGTAAGTTGTTAGAGGGTATTCTGAGGGACAGGATCTACAGGCATTTGGAGAGGCAGGGACTAATTAGGAACAGTCAGCATGGTTTTGTGAGAGGAAAATCATTTCTCACGAATTTGATTGAGTTTTTTGAAGGGGTAACCAAGAAGATAGATGAGGGCTGTGCAGTAGACGTGGTCTACATGGACTTTAGCAAAGCCTTTGACAAGGTACCGCATGGTAGGTTGTTACATAAGGTTAAATCTCACGGGATCGAAGGTGAGGTAGCCAATTGGATACAAAATTGGATTGACGACAGAAGACAGAGGGTGGTTGTAGAGGGTTGTTTTTCAAACTGGAGGCCTGTGACCAGCGGTGTGCCTCAGGGATCGGTGCTGGGTCCGCTGTTATTTGTTATTTATATTAATGATTTGGATGAGAATTTAGGAGGCATGGTTAGTAAGTTTGCAGATGACACCAAGATTGGTGGCATTGTGGACAGTGAAGAAGGTTATCTAGGATTGCAACGGGATCTTGATAAATTGGGCCAGTGGGCCGATGAATGGCAGATGGAGTTTAATTTAGATAAATGTGAGGTGATGCATTTTGGTAGATCGAATCGGGCCAGGACCTACTCCGTTAATGGTAGGGCGTTGGGGAGAGTTATAGAACAAAGAGATCTAGGAGTACAGGTTCATAGCTCCTTGAAAGTGGAGTCACAGGTGGATAGGGTGGTGAAGAAGGCATTCAACATGCTTGGTTTCATTGGTCAGAACATTGAATACAGGAGTTGGGATGTCTTGTTGAAGTTGTACAAGACATTAGTAAGGCCACACTTGGAATACTGTGTACAGTTCTGGTCACCCTATTATAGAAAGGATATTATTAAACTAGAAAGAGTGCAGAAAAGATTTACTAGGATGCTACCGGGACTTGATGGTTTGACTTATAGGGAGAGGTTAGATAGACTGAGACTTTTTTCCCTGGAGAGTAGGAGGTTGAGGGGTGATCTTATACAAGTCTATAAAATAATGAGGGGCATAGATAAGGTAGATAGTCAAAATCTTTTCCCAAATGTAGGGGAGTCTATAACGAGGGGACACAGATTTAAGGTGAGAGGGGAGAGATACAAAAGGGTCCAGAGGGGCAATTTTTTCATTCAAAGGGTGGTGAGTGTCTGGAACGAGCTGCCAGAGGCAGTAGTAGAGGCGAGTACAATTTTGTCTTTTAAAAAGCATTTGGACAGTTACATGGGTAAGATGGGTATAGAGGGATATGGGCCAAGTGTAGGCAATTGGGACTAGATTAGTGGTATAAACTGGGCGACATGGACATGTTGGGCCGAAGGGCCTGTTTCCATGTTGTAACTTCCATGATTCTATGATTCTATTCATTATACTCAAGGTTACAATACTTCACAGAGAAGATCGCCTCAAACAGCTGCACCTGCCAATTCCCCATCACTGCGGCCACTCTGATATCTGACCACACTCTGCCAGTGAGGAGAGTTGTTAAACATTCCTTTAGATGGTGTTGGAGCACAGACTGGTTTACCACGGGGACTGGTTTACCACAGGGAATGGTTTACCACGGGGACTGGTTTACCACAGGGAATGGTTTACCACAGGGAATGGTTTACCACGGGGACTGGTTTACCACGGGGACTGGTTTACCACAGGGAATGGTTTACCACAGGGAATGGTTTACCACGGGGACTGGTTTACCACAGGGAATGGTTTACCACGGGGACTGGTTTACCACGGGGAATGGTTTACCACAGGGAATGGTTTACCACAGGGAATGGTTTACCACGGGGACTGGTTTACCACGGGGAATGGTTTACCACAGGGAATGGTTTACCACGGGGACTGGTTTACCACAGGGAATGGTTTACCACGGGGACTGGTTTACCACGGGGAATGGTTTACCACAGGGAATGGTTTACCACGGGGACTGGTTTACCACGGGGACTGGTTTACCACGGGGACTGGTTTACCACAGGGAATGGTTTACCACGGGGACTGGTTTACCACGGGGACTGGTTTACCACAGGGAATGGTTTACCACGGGGACTGGTTTACCACGGGGAATGGTTTACCACAGGGAATGGTTTACCACGGGGACTGGTTTACCACGGGGACTGGTTTACCACGGGGACTGGTTTACCACAGGGAATGGTTTACCACGGGGACTGGTTTACCACAGGGAATGGTTTACCACAGGGAATGGTTTACCACGGGGACTGGTTTACCACAGGGAATGGTTTACCACGGGGACTGGTTTACCACAGGGAATGGTTTACCACGGGGACTGGTTTACCACGGGGACTGGTTTACCACAGGAAGTGTTTGAGGCAGAGACCATTGCATCTTTTAAGTGAAGACTGGCTAAATATTCGTAGTTGAGTAAGATGCAGGGCTGAGTCTGACTAATCTAGTTGAATATTTTGAGGCGGTTACCAGCATGGTGGATGGGGGAGTGTCTGTGGATGTTGTCTATATGGACTTCCAGAAGGCATTTGATAAGGTACCGTACAAGAGATTATTGGCAAAACTGAGATGGATCAGTAATTAATTGGAAGATAGGAGATAGAAAGCAGGGATAAAGGGATTGTAAGACTAGGCATACCAGTAAGAATTACCCGAATAAGCATTTGCTAATGTAAAACACACACAGATTAAACTAACTCTGCAGTAGTTGTCGGAGGTCATACACAGGACGGGGCCAGGACCTGGTGCATAACAGACATTAATCACTAACTGTTTATGGGAAGAGATGAGAAATGTTCTGGGCTTAAGGCCAGATAGTCAGGAGACAAAGACTGAATAGAGCCAGGTTTGAGATATACCAATAGGAGATAAGGAGGTGAAGGCCATGACTGGTTTCTCAGGCAGAGAGAACAATGAGCAAAAGATCGATGGCATTGCACAGACCCATTGAAAGGAGAAACAGGAATGTCACTTGAGATGGTGGGTAACTAAATTAGCATACTCAGGTATCAACCAGACTTAGGCACAACCCATTGACATAACAGCTTCACACTAGGAAGATGTAATTAACCCTGTAAAGATATGAGCCTGAGAAGCCTCTCAGGGACTTTGACCTGGTCTTGCTTAGGCTAACGTGAGCAGTCCAACTGACACACTTACACTTCAGCTGTACAGAGCCTTGGATAGACCTTATCTGGAGTTCAGTTCTGGGCACCGCACCTCAGGAAGGATATATTGGCCATGGAAGGGGGTGCAGCAGAGATTCACCAGAATGATATCAGGGCTAAAAGGGTTAAAATAATGAGGACTGGTTGCACAGACTAGGCTTGTATTCCCTCGAGTATAGAAGATTAAGGGGTGATGTAATCGAGGTGTTTAAGATGATTAAAGGATTTGATAGGGTAGATAGAGAGAAACTATTTCCTCTGGTGGGAGAGTCCAGAACAAGGGGGCAGAACCTTAAAATTAGAGCTCGGCCGTTCAGGAGTGATGTCAGGAAGCATTTCTTCACACAAAAGGTAGTTGAAATCTGGGGGAGCTCTCTCCCCCAAAAGTCTGTGGATGCTGGGAGCCAATTGAAATGTTCAAGACTGCGATTGATAGATTTTTGTTGGTTAAGAGTAATCACCCGACAATGTGGAAAATTGCCCACATATGTCCTGTCCACAAAAAGCAGGACAAATCTAATCCAGCCAATTACCGCCCCATCAGTCTACTCTCAATCATCAGCAAAGTGATGGAAGGTATCGTCGACAGTGCAATCAAGCGGCACTTACTCACCAATAACCTGCTCACCGATGCTCAGTTTGGGTTCTGCCAGGACCACTCAGCTCCAGACCTCATTACAGCCTTGGTCCAAACATGGACAAAAGAGCTGAATTCCAGAGGTGAGGTGAGAGTGACTGCCCTTGACATCAAGGCAGCATTTGACCGAGTGTGGTACCAAGGAGCCTTAGTAAAATTGACGTCAATGGGAATCAGGAGGAAAACCCTCCAGTGGCTGGAGTCATACCTGGCACAAAGGAAGATGGTAGTGGTTGTTGGTGGCCAATCATCTCAGCCCCAGGACATTGCTGCAGGAGTTCCTCAGGGCAGTGTCCTTGACCCAACCATCTTCTGCTGCTTCATCAATGACCTTCCCTCCATCATAAGGTTAGAAATGGGGATGTTCGGTGATGATTGCACAGTGTTCAGTTCCATTCGCAACCCCTCAGATAATGAAGCAGTCTGAGCCCGCATGCAGCAAGACCTGGACAACATCCAGACTTGGGCTTATAAGTGGCAAGTAACATTCGCGCCAGACAAGTGCCAGGCAATGACCATCTCCAACAAGAGAGAGTCTAACCACCTCCCCTTGACATTCAACGGCATTACCATCGCCAAATCCCCCACCATCAACATCCTGAGGGTGACCATTGACCAGAAACTTAACTGGACCATAAATACTGTGGCTATGAGAGCAGGTCAGAGGCTGGGTATTCTGTGGTGAGTGACTCACCTCCTGACTCCCCAAAGCCTTTCCACTATCTACAAGGCACAAGTCAGGAGTGTGATGGAATACTCTCCACTTGCCTGGATGAGTGCAGCTCCAACAACACTCAAGAAGTTCGACACCATCCAGGACAAAGCAGCTCACTTGATTGGCACCCCATCCACCACCCTAAACATTCACTCCCTTCACCACCGGTGCACAGTGGCTGCAGTGTGTACCATCCACAGGATGCACTGCAGCAACTCGCCAAGGCTTCTTCGACAGCACCTCCCAAACCCGCGACCTCTACCACCTAGAAGGACAAGGGCAGCAGGCACATGGGAACAACACCACCTGCACATTCCCCTCCAAGTCACACACCATCCCGACTTGGAAATATATCGCCGTTCCTTCATCATCGCTGGGTCAAAATCCTGGAACTCCCATCCTAACAGCACTGTGGGAGAACCGTCACCACACGGACTGCAGCGGTTCAAGAAGGCGGCTCACCACCACCTTCTCAAGGGCAATTAGGGATGGGCAATAAATGCCGGCCTTGCCAGCGACGCCCACATCCCATGAATGAATAAAGAAAAAGGGATATGGAGCAAAGATGTGTAAATGGAGTTGAGGATACAGATCAGCCATGATCTAACTGAAGGGTGAAACAGGCTCGAGGGGGCTGAATGGCTTCCTCCTGTTGCTATGAGAGAGAGCAGAGCAGCGGGAATATATTTTGATTGTTCCAGCAAAAAGCTAGATGGGCTGTGTGGCCTCCCTCGGAGCCGGAAACTTCTATGGTTCTGTGATTCTATCATGTTTCTCTCAAGGGTTATCCTGGAGGATTCTAATCAACCACCAATACATGGCCTCCATATTATTGATTGTAAGACATTTCTCTTTCCTTATCGAGGTCATGTGTTGCCCATTTACACTGAAGACTTTCCACAATTCTAACATCACTTTCAGTCTCATCTGCGAGGGGTGTGAACAACAGGGAATTTGCCTCAGAACAAACTTCAAAGAATTGAACTAGCTGACAATTAAGTAAAAATGAGGATGAAATTCCCATCTTTGGGAACTTTAGCAAGATGGCTGGCATCATGAGAAGGTCACTCTATCTCTTCACCTCACTTTGTTTTACAGTTTTGAGTCTCAAGCTAAGCCCTTCCTACTGGTTCAGTCAACACTGATTGGAAAGTCTCTCTGAGCAAAGACACTTATAACTTCAATTCAAAGTTAATTCAGGGAGAATGCAACAAAGATTTAGTCTTCTGTCCTATAATAACTCATCAGAGAAGGTGTGGGGTTTCTCTTGACTGATATAATATCCCCCACACAGATTTATTTTGTTTACAGGTTTGGACCAAATCATAACTCACGAACAGTTATCTCTGCACAGCTTTGCCTGAGTTTAAAACATTTATTGATAGATAGCAACTATCAACTGGCTTAACACAAACCAATGAGCTTCTCCGAGTCAGTAGATAATATAAAGACATGTTTATTTAGATTTATTCTCTGTCGTCCCTTTCTTGTGAAAGTCAGTTTGTGATGATCAGCAACACGTCGATTTATTTATTGTATTAATGCTTATGGCTAATACACATTTTGGCTTTGCACTGGATATTCTTGGGTTCGGCAATATCAGACACTGAAATACGCAGAGCTCAGGTCCCCTGTGATCTGGCGTATACATTTACTGTCGAGTATTGAGTTATTAATTGTCATCCCGCACAAATCCACATGTGCACTTCTCCTAGATTTCGTGAGCCGCACTGATAAACATTCTCATAAGTCGATTATAAAACAACAAACTGGTTTATTTTACATGCAGCATATGAATGAAGACCTCTTTCTGTCTCTCTCTCTCTCTCTCTCTCTTTTTACCTCACTCACTCATTCTAGCAAATTCAAACCTGCTGCAGACTTTTGTTTTCTACTTAGAGAGGGAAAGCCAAAACATGAACCCCCACCCCTCCCTCTACTCCCCGTGTTGAGAATTTACTTGCTGGGCTACATATCAAAACTACTACCTTGAATAAGACTCACCTCAGTGTTTCTCGGCCTCCTGCTGTGCTCAATGAATGAAACCAATCCAACATTACAGGTACAAATCTCTCGGAGGTGGAAGATTAGTCCGAATTTCTCAAACTAATCTAATATGTGAGAAATACAATGCTGCAATGGGTTGTACTCCAATCTCCCAGGGAGCATGTGTGTTCCTGCCAGTTAAACATCTATTGACCAAACTGTGACTACATGGGAACATCAAAATATTGATTAAAACCAAGACCCTTCTTGGAAAATAGACAAAAATCTTCAAACTTGATCTTGGTGGCCAGGAATCCTGGTATTCATAAAAATATTACCTAAAAGGGAAGCAGAAAAAGGCCCAACTGGTTAACATTCCCACATCGAACACACTATCTCCATCACTGAGTTATATTCCCACATCTAACACACTCTCCATCACAGAGATACATTCCCAGAACACATTCTCCATCTCTGAGATACATTCCCACAACACACTCTCCATCACTGAGGTACATTCTATCAACACACTCTCCATCACTGAGTTAAATTCCCACAACACACTCTCCATCACTGAGGTACATTCTATCAACACACTCTCCATCAATGAGATACATTCCCACAACACACTCTCCATCACTGAGTTACATTCCCACAACACACTCTCCATCACTGAGTTACATTCCCACAACACACTCTCCATCACTGAGTTACATTCCCACAACACACTCTCCATCACTGAGTCACATTCCCACAACACACCCTCCATCACTGAGTTACATTCCCACAACACACCCTCCATCACTGAGTTACATTCTACAAACACACTCTCCATCACTGAGTTACATTCCCACAACACACTCTCCATCACTGAGTTACATTCCCACAACACACCCTCCATCACTGAGTTACATTCCCACAACACACTCTCCATCACTGAGTTACATTCCCACAACACACTCTCCATCACTGAGTTACATTCCCACAACACACTCTCCATCACTGAGTTACATTCCCACAACACACCCTCCATCACTGAGTTACATTCCCACAACACACTCTCCATCACTGAGTTACATTCCCACAAAACACTCTCCATCACTGAGTTACATTCCCACAACACACTCTCCATCACTGAGTTACATTCCCACAACACACTCTCCATCACTGAGTTACATTCTCACAACATACTCTCCATCACTGAGTTACATTCCCACAACACACTCTCCATCACTGAGTTACATTCCCACAACACACTCTCCATCACTGAGTTACATTCCCACAACACACTCTCCATCACTGAGTTACATTCCCACAACACACTCTCCATCACTGAGTTACATTCCCACAAAACACTCTCCATCACTGATGTGGAGATGCCGGTGATGGAATGGGGTTGACAATTGTAAACAATTTTACAACACCAAGTTATAGTCCAGCAATTTTATTTTAAATTTACAAGCTTTCGGAGGCTTCCTCCTTCGTCAGGTGAACGATGTGAAACGATGTGACTTACATTCCCACAACAAACTCTCCATCACTGAGTTACATTCCCACAACACACTCTCCATCACTGAGTTACATTCTATCAACACACACTCCATCACTGAATTAAATTCTAACACACTCTCCATCACTGAGTTACATTCCCACAACACACTCTCCATCACTGAGTTACATTCCCACAACACACTCTCCATCACTGACTTACATTCCCACAACACACTCTCCATCACTGAGTTACATTCTATCAACACACTCTCCATCACTGAATTACATTCTAACACACTCTCCATCACTGAGTTACATTCTAACAACACACTCTCCATCACTGAGTTACAATCTATCAACACACTCTCCATCACTGAATTACATTCCCACAACACACACTCCATCACTGAGTTACATTCGCAAAACACACTCTCCATCACTGAGTTACATTCCCACAAAACACTCTCCATCACTGAGTTATATTAGAACATAAGAACATAAGAAATTGGAGCAGGAGTAGGCCAATCGGCCCCTCGAGCCTGCTCCGCCATTCAATAAGATCATGGCTGATCTGATCCCAACCACAAATCTAAAGAACACAAGAAGTCGGAGCAGGACCCGGCCACATAGCCCCTGGGCCCTCTCCGCCACCCACAGGGCATTGACCGATCCGAACTCAGCTTCATGTCCAATTTCCTGCCCGCTCCCCATAACCCCTAATTCCCTTTACTTCTAGGAAACTGTCTATTTCTGTTTTAAATTTATCTAATGATGTAGCTTCCACAGCTTCCTGGGGCAGCAAATTCCACAGACCTACCACCATCTGAGTGAAGAAGTTTCTCCTCATCTCAGTTTTGAAAGAGCAGCCCCTTATTCTAAGATTATGCCCCCTAGTTCTAGTTTCACCCATCTTTGGGAACATCCTTACTGCATCCACCCGATGAAGACCCTTCACAATCTTATATGTTTCAATAAGATCGCCTCTCATTCTTCTGAACTCCAATGAGTAGAGTCCCAATCTACTCAACCTCTCCTCATATGTCCGCCCCCTCATCCCCGGGATTAACCGAGTGAACCTTCTTTGTACTGCCTCGAGAGCAAGTATGTCTTTTCTTAAGTATGGAGACCAAAACTGTATGCAGTATTCCAGGTGCGGTCTCACCAATACCTTATATAACTGCAGCAATACCTCCTTGTTTTTATATTCTATCCCCCTAGCAATAAAAGCCAACATTCCATTGGCTTTCTTGATCACCTGCTGCACCTGCATACCAACTTTTTGATTTTCTTGCACTGGGACCCCCAGATCCCTTTGTACTGCAGTACTTTCCAGTCTCTCGCCATTAAGAAAATAACTTGCTCTCTGATTTTTCCTGCCAAAGTGCATAACCTCACATTTTCCAATATTATATTGCATCTGCCAAATCTCCGCCCACTCACCCAGCCTGTCTATATCCCCTTGCAGGTTTTTTATGTCCTCCTCACTCTCTACTTTCCCTCCCATCTTTGTATCATCTGCAAATTTTGATATGTTGCACTCGGTCCCCTCCTCCAAATCGTTAATATAGATTGTAAAGAGTTGGGGACCCAGCACCGACCCCTGTGGAACACCACTGGTTACTGGTTGCCAGTCCGAAAATGAACCATTTATCCCAACTCTCTGCTTCCTGTTTGATAACCAATCCTCCACCCATGCCAGAATATTACCCCCAATCCCGTGATTTTTTATCTTAAGTAATAATCTTTTATGTGGCACCTTGTCGAATGCCTTCTGGAAGTCTAAATACACTACGTCCACTGGTTCCCCTTTATCCACCCTATACGTTATATCCTCGAAGAACTCAAGCAAATTTGTCAGACATGACTTCCCCTTCATAAAGCCATGCTGACTTTGTCCTATTAAATTATGCTTATCTAAATGTTCCGTTACTGTCTCCTTAATAATAGACTCCAAAATTTTACCCACCACAGATGTTAAGCTAACTGGCCTATAATTTCCAGCCTTCTGCCTACTACCCTTTTTAAATAACGGTGTTACATTAGCAGTTTTCCAATCTGCCGGGACCTCTCCTGAGTCCAGGGAATTTTGGAAAACTATCACCAAAGCATCCACAATCCCTACTGCCACTTCCCTCAAGACCCTAGGATGGAAGCCATCAGGTCCAGGGGATTTATCCGCCTTGAGTCCCATTATTTTACTGAGTACCATCTCCTGAGTGATTTTAATCGTATTTAGCTCCTCCCCCCCGAGAGTCCCCTGTTTGTCCAGTGTTGGGATATTCTTAGTGTCCTCTACTGTAAAGACTGAAACAAAATATTTGTTCAGCATTTTTGCCATCTCCATGTTTCCCACCATTAATTTCCCGGTCTCATCCTCTAAGGGACCTATGTTTGCCTTAGCCACCCTTTTTCTTTTTATATAACTATAGAAACTCTTGCTATCTGTTTTTATATTTTTTGCTAATTTCTTTTCATAATCTAACTTCCCTTTCTTAATCAATCCTTTAGTTACTTTTTGCTGTCTTTTGAAGAATTCCCAATCTTCTATCCTCCCACTAAGTTTGGCTACCTTATATGTCCTTGTTTTTAGTCGGATACTATCCTTGATTTCTTTACTTAGCCACGGGTGGCTGTCATTTCTTTTACACCCTTTTTTCCTCAGTGGAATATATTTATTTTGAAAGTTGTAAAATAACTCCCTAAATGAACACCACTGCTCATGTACCGTCTTACCCTTTAATCTATTTTCCCAGTCCACTTTAATCAATTCCGCTCTCATACCATCATAGTCTCCTTTATTCAAGCTCAGTACTCTTGTTTGAGAATCAACCTTCTCACCCTCTAATTGGATATGGAATTCAACCATGTTGTGGTCGCTCGTTCCAAGGGGATCCTTAACTAGGACATTATTAATTAATCCTGACTCATTACACAGGACCAGGTCCAAGGTTGCCTGCCCCCTTGTAGGATCAGTTACATACTGCTCAAGAAATCCATCCCTGATGCACTCAATGAACTCGTCCTCAAGGCTGCTCTGCCCAATTTGATTTGTCCAGTTAATATGATAATTAAAATCCCCCATAATTATGGCTGTTCCCTTATTACATGCCCCGACTATCTCCTGATTAATACTTCTTCCAGCAGAGTTGCAACTATTAGGAGGCCTATATACTACGCCCACTAATGTTTTTTTTCCCTTATTATTCCTTATCTCCACCCAAACTGTTTCATTATCTTGATGCTTTGTCCCAATATCATTTCTCTGTATTACAGTGATTCCTTCCTTTATTAACATAGCCACCCCACCTCCCCTTCCTTCCTGCCTGTCCTTCCTGATTGTTAAATACCCTGGCATATTTAATTCCCAGTCGTTGTCACCCTGCAGCCATGTTTCTGTAATGGCCACAAGATCATACCCATACGTAGTTATTTGTGCCGTTAACTCGTCCATTTTATTACGAATGCTACGTGCATTCAGATAAAGAACTTTCAAATCTGTTTTGTGACGCTTAGTTCCTGCTTTTTCCTTTTTTAACACTTTACCTATTACTCCATACCTTCTGTCCCTTCCTGTTACGCTTTCCTCTCTCTCCCTGCTCAGGTTCCCAACCCCCTGCCACTGAGTTGTATTCCCACAACACACTCTCAATCACTGAGTTACATTCCCACAACACACACTCCATCACTGAGTTACATTCGCAAAACGCACTCTCCATCACTGAGTTACATTCCCACAAAACACTCTCCATCACTGAGTTATATTCCCACAACACACTCTCCATCACTGAGTTACATTCTCTCAACACACACTCCATCACTGAGTCACATTCCCACAACACACTCTCAATCACTGAGTCACATTCCCACAACACACTCTCCATCACTGAGTTACATTCCCACAAAACACTCTCCATCACTGAGTTATATTCTCTCAACACACTCTCCATCACTGAGTTACATTCCCACAACACACACTCCATCACTGAGTTACATTCGCAAAACACACTCTCCATCACTGAGTTACATTCCCACATCACACTCTCCATCACTGAGTTACATTCTCACAACACACTCTCCATCACTGAGTTACATTCCCAAAACACACCCTCCATCACTGAGTTACATTCTCACAACACACTCTCCATCACTGAGTTACATTCCCTCAACACACTCTCCATCACTGAGTTACATACGCACAACACACCCTCCATCACTGAGTTACATTCTCACAACACACTCTCCATCACTGAGTTACATTCCCTCAACACACCCTCCATCACTGAGTTACATTCTGACAACACACTCTCCATCACTGAGTTGCATTCCCAGAACACACTCTCCATCACTGAGTTACATTCTATCAACACACTCTCCATCACTGAGTTACATTCGCAAAACACACTCTCCATCACTGAGTTACATTCCCACAAAACACTCTCCATCACTGAATTACATTCTAACAACACACTCTCCATCACTGAGTTACAATCTATCAACACACTCTCCATCACTGAGTTACATTCGCAAAACACACTCTCCATCACTGAGTTACATTCGCAAAACACACTCTCCATCACTGAGTTACATTCTATCAACACACTCTCCATCACTGAGTTACATTCCCACAACACACTCTCCATCACTGAGTTACATTCGCAAAACACACTCTCCATCACTGAGTTACATTCTATCAACACACTCTCCATCACTGAGTTACATTCTATCAATACACTCTCCATCACTGAGTTACATTCGCAAAACACACTCTCCATCACTGAGTTACATTCTATAAACACACTCTCCATCACTGAGTTACATTCCCACAATACACTCTCCATCACTGAGTTACATTCTCACAACACGCTCTCCATCAGTGAGTTACATTCCCACAACATACTCTCCATCACTGAATTACATTCTGTCGAAACACTCTCCATCACTGAGTTATATTCCCATAACACACTCTCCATCACTGAGTTACATTCCCATAACACACTCTCCATCACTGAGTTACATTCCCACAACACACCCTCCATCACTGAGTTACATTCCCACAACACACTCTCCATCACTGAGTTACATTCCCACAACACACTCTTCATCACTGAGTTACATTCCCACAACACACTCTCCATCACTGAGTTACATTCCCACAACACACTCTCCATCACTGAGTTACATTCTATCAACACACTCTCCATCACTGAGTTACATTCTATCAACACACTCTCCATCACTGAGTTACATTCCCACAACACACTCTCCATCACTGAGTTACATTCTATCAACACACTCTCCATCACTGAGTTACATTCCCACAACACACCCTCCATCACTGAGTTACATTCTATCAACACACACTCAATCACTGAGTTACATTCCCACAACACACTCTCCATCACTGAGTTACATTCCCACAACACACTCTCCATCACTGAGTTACATTCCCACAACACACTCTCCATCACTGAGTTACATTCCCACAACACACTCTCCATCACTGAGTTACATTCTATCAACACACTCTCCATCACTGAGTTACATTCCCACAACACACTCTCCATCACTGAGTTACATTCTATCAACACACTCTCCATCACTGAGTTACATTCTCACAACACACTCTCCATCACTGAGTTACATTCCCAAAACACACCCTCCATCACTGAGTTACATTCTCACAACACACTCTCCATCACTGAGTTACATTCCCACAACACACTCTCCATCACTGAGTTACATTCCCACAACACACACTCCATCACTGAGTTACATTCCCTCAACACACTCTCCATCACTGAGTTACATACGCACAACACACCCTCCATCATTGAGTTACATTCTGACAACACACTCTCCATCACTGAGTTACAATCCCACAACACACACTCCATCACTGAGTTACATTCCCTCAACACACTCTCCATCACTGAGTTACATACGCACAACACACCCTCCATCACTGAGTTACATTCTCACAACACACCCTCCATCACTGAGTTACATTCCCACAACACACTCTCCATCACTGAGTTACATTCCCACAACACACTCTACATCACTGAGTTACATTCCCACAACACACACTCCATCACTGAGTTACATTCCCTCAACACACTCTCCATCACTGAGTTACATACGCACAACACACCCTCCATCATTGAGTTACATTCTGACAACACACTCTCCATCACTGAGTTACATTCCCACAACACACCCTCCATCACTGAGTTACATTCCCACAACACACTCTCCATCACTGAGTTACATTCCCACAACACACTCTCCATCACTGAGTTACATTCCCACAACACACCCTCCATCACTGAGTTACATTCCCACAACACACTCTCCATCACTGAGTTACATTCCCACAACACACACTCCATCACTGAGTTACATTCCCACAACACACCCTCCATCACTGAGTTACATTCCCACAACACACTCTCCATCACTGAGTAACATTCTGACAACACACTGTCCATCACTGAGTTACATTCCCACAACACACTCTCCATCACTGAGTTGCATTCCAACAACACACTCTCCATCACTGAGTTACATTCCCACAACACACTCTCCATCACTGAGTTACATTCCCACAACACACTCTCCATCACTGAGTAACATTCTGACAACACACTGTCCATCACTGAGTTACATTCCCACAACACACTCTCCATCACTGATTTGCATTGCCACAACACACTCTCCATCACTGAGTTGCATTCCAACAACACACTCTCCATCACTGAGTTACATTGCCACAACACACTCTCCATCACTGAGTTATATTCCCACAACACACTCTCCATCACTGAGTTACATTGCCACAACACACTCTCATTCACTGAGTTATATTCCCACAACACACTCTCCATCACTGAATTACATTCCCAAGAAACACTCTCCATCACTGAGTTACATTCTATCAACACACACTCCATCACTGAATTACATTCTATCAACACACTCTCCATCACTGAGTTACATTGCAACAACACACTCTCCATCACTGAGTTGCATTCCACCAACACACTCTCCATCACTGAGTTACATTCGCAAAACACACTCTCCATCACTGAGTTACATTCCCACAACACACTCTCCATCACTGAGTTACATTCCACCAACACACACTCCATCACTGAGTTACATTCGCAAAACACACTCTCCATCACTGAGTTACATTCCCACAACACACTCTCCATCACTGAGTTACATTCCCACAACATACTCTCCATCACTGAATTACAATCTATCAACACACTCTCCATCACTGAGTTACATTCCCACAACACACTCTCCATCACTGAGTTACATTCGCAAAACACACTCTCAATCACTGAGTTACATTCCCACAACACACTCTCCATCACTGAATGACATTCTCTCAACACACTCTCCATCACTGAGTTACATTCCCACAACACACTCTCCATCACTGAATGACATTCTCTCAACACACTCTCCATCACTGAGTTACATTCCCACAACACACTCTCCATCACTGAGTTATATTCCCAAAACACACTCTCCATCACTGAGTTACATTCCCACAACACACTCTCCATCACTGAGTTACATTCCCACAACACACTCTCCATCACTGAGTTACATTCCCACAACACACTCTCCATCACTGAGTTACATTCCCACAACACACTCTCCATCACTGAGTTACATTCCCAAAACACACTCTCCATCACTGAATTACATTCCCACAACACACTCTCCATCACTGAGTTACATTCCCACAACACACTCTCCATCACTGAGTTACATTCCCACAACACACTCTCCATCACTGAGTTACATTCCCACAACACACTCTCCATCACTGAGTTACATTCCTGCAACACACTCTCCATCACTGAGTCACATTCCCACAACAGACTGTCCATCCCTGAGTTACATTCCCACAACACACTCTCCATCACTGAGTAACATTCCCACAACACACTCTCCATCACTGAGTCACATTCCCACAAAACACTGTCCATCACTGAGTTACATTCCCACAACACACTCTCCATCACTGAGTTACATTCCCACAACACACTCTCCATCACTGAGTTACATTCTGTCAACACACTCTCCATCACTGAGTTACATTCCCACAACACACTCTCCATCACTGAGTTGCATTCTGTCAACACACTCTCCATCACTGAGTTACATTCCCACAACACACTCTCCATCACTGAGTTACATTCCCACAACACACTCTCCATCACTGAGTCACATTCCCACAAAACACTGTCCATCACTGAGTTACATTCCCACAACACACTCTCCATCACTGAGTCACATTCCCACAACACACTCTCCATCACTGAGTTACATTCCCACAACACACTCTCCATCACTGAGTTACATTCCCACAACACACTCTCCATCACTGAGTTACATTCCCACAACACACTCTCCATCACTGAGTTACATTCCCACAACACACTCTCCATCAGTGAGTTACATTCCCACAACACACCCTCCATCACTGAGTTACATTCTATCAACACACACTCCATCACTGAGTTACATTCCCACAACACACCCTCCATCACTGAGTTACATTCTATCAACACACTCTCCATCACTGAGTTACATTCCCACAACACAATCTCCATCACTGAGTTACATTCTCACAACACACTCTCCATCACTGAGTTACATTCCCAAAACACACCCTCCATCACTGAGTTACATGCTCACAACACACTCTCCATCACTGAGTTACATTCCCTCAACACACTCTCCATCACTGAGTTACATACGCACAACACACCCTCCATCATTGAGTTACATTCTGACAACACACACTCCATCACTGAGTTACATTCCCACAACACACTCTCCATCACTGAGTAACATTCTGACAACACACTGTCCATCACTGAGTTACATTCCCACAACAAACTCTCCATCACTGAGTTACATTCCCACAACACACACTCCATCACTGAGTTACATTCCCACAACACACTCTCCATCACTGAGTTACATTCTATCAACACACTCTCCATCACTGAGTTACATTCCCACAACACACTCTCCATCACTGAGTTACATTCTATCAACACACTCTCCATCACTGAGTTACATTCCCACAACACACTCTCCATCACTGAGTTACATTCTATCAACACACTCTCCATCACTGAGTTACATTCTCACAACACACTCTCCATCACTGAGTTACATTCCCAAAACACACCCTCCATCACTGAGTTACATTCTCACAACACACTCTCCATCACTGAGTTACATTCCCACAACACACTCTCCATCACTGAGTTACATTCCCACAACACACACTCCATCACTGAGTTACATTCCCTCAACACACTCTCCATCACTGAGTTACATACGCACAACACACCCTCCATCATTGAGTTACATTCTGACAACACACTCTCCATCACTGAGTTACATTCCCACAACACACACTCCATCACTGAGTTACATTCCCTCAACACACTCTCCATCACTGAGTTACATACGCACAACACACCCTCCATCACTGAGTTACATTCTCACAACACACTCTCCATCACTGAGTTACATTCCCTCAACACACTCTCCATCACTGAGTTACATACGCACAACACACCCTCCATCATTGAGTTACATTCTGACAACACACTCTCCATCACTGAGTTACATTCCCACAACACACCCTCCATCACTGAGTTACATTCCCACAACACACTCTCCATCACTGAGTTACATTCCCACAACACACTCTCCATCACTGAGTTACATTCCCACAACACACCCTCCATCACTGAGTTACATTCCCACAACACACTCTCCATCACTGAGTTACATTCCCACAACACACACTCCATCACTGAGTTACATTCCCACAACACACCCTCCATCACTGAGTTACATTCCCACAACACACTCTCCATCACTGAGTAACATTCTGACAACACACTGTCCATCACTGAGTTACATTCCCACAACACACTCTCCATCACTGAGTTGCATTCCAACAACACACTCTCCATCACTGAGTTACATTCCCACAACACACTCTCCATCACTGAGTTACATTCCCACAACACACTCTCCATCACTGAGTAACATTCTGACAACACACTGTCCATCACTGAGTTACATTCCCACAACACACTCTCCATCACTGATTTGCATTGCCACAACACACTCTCCATCACTGAGTTGCATTCCAACAACACACTCTCCATCACTGAGTTACATTGCCACAACACACTCTCCATCACTGAGTTATATTCCCACAACACACTCTCCATCACTGAGTTACATTGCCACAACACACTCTCATTCACTGAGTTATATTCCCACAACACACTCTCCATCACTGAATTACATTCCCAAGAAACACTCTCCATCACTGAGTTACATTCTATCAACACACACTCCATCACTGAATTACATTCTATCAACACACTCTCCATCACTGAGTTACATTGCAACAACACACTCTCCATCACTGAGTTGCATTCCACCAACACACTCTCCATCACTGAGTTACATTCGCAAAACACACTCTCCATCACTGAGTTACATTCCCACAACACACTCTCCATCACTGAATTACATTCTATCAACACACTCTCCATCACTGAGTTACATTGCAACAACACACTCTCCATCACTGAGTTGCATTCCACCAACACACTCTCCATCACTGAGTTACATTCGCAAAACACACTCTCCATCACTGAGTTACTTTCCCACAACTCACTCTCAATCACTGAGTTACATTCCCACAACACACTCTCCATCACTGAATGACATTCTCTCAACACACTCTCCATCACTGAGTTACATTCCCACAACACACTCTCCATCACTGAGTTATATTCCCAAAACACACTCTCCATCACTGAATTACATTCCCACAACACACTCTCCATCACTGAGTTACATTCCCAAAACACACTCTCCATCACTGAATTACATTCCCACAACACACTCTCCATCACTGAGTTACATTCCCACAACACACTCTCCATCACTGAGTTACATTCCCACAACACACTCTCCATCACTGAGTTACATTCCTGCAACAGACTGTCCATCCCTGAGTTACATTCCCACAACACACTCTCCATCACTGAGTAACATGCCCACAACACACTCTCCATCACTGAGTCACATTCCCACAAAACACTGTCCATCACTGAGTTACATTCCCACAACACACTCTCCATCACTGAGTTACATTCTCACAACACACTCTCCATCACTGAGTTACATTCTGTCAACACACTCTCCATCACTGAGTAACATTCCCACAACACACTCTCCATCACTGAGTTGCATTCTGTCAACACACTCTCCATCACTGAGTTACATTCCCACAACACACTCTCCATCACTGAGTTACATTCCCACAACACACTCTCCATCACTGAGTCACATTCCCACAAAACACTGTCCATCACTGAGTTACATTCCCACAACACACTCTCCATCACTGAGTCACATTCCCACAAAACACTGTCCATCACTGAGTTGCATTCCCAAAAACACACTCTCCATCACTGAGTTACATTTCCACAACACACTCTCCATCACTGAGTTACAATCTATCAACACACTCTCCATCACTGAGTTACATTCTGTCAACACACTCTCCATCACTGAGTAACATTCCCACAACACACTCTCCATCACTGAGTTGCATTCTGTCAACACACTCTCCATCACTGAGTTACATTCCCACAACACACTCTCCATCACTGAGTTACATTCCCACAACACACTCTCCATCACTGAGTTACATTCCCAAAACACACTCTCCATCACTGAATTACATTCCCACAACACACTCTCCATCACTGAGTTACATTCCCACAACACACTCTCCATCACTGAGTTACATTCCCACAACACACTCTCCATCACTGAGTTACATTCCCACAACACACTCTCCATCACTGAGTTACATTCCTGCAACACACTCTCCATCACTGAGTCACATTCCCACAACAGACTGTCCATCCCTGAGTTACATTCCCACAACACACTCTCCATCACTGAGTAACATTCCCACAACACACTCTCCATCACTGAGTCACATTCCCACAAAACACTGTCCATCACTGAGTTACATTCCCACAACACACTCTCCATCACTGAGTTACATTCCCACAACACACTCTCCATCACTGAGTTACATTCTGTCAACACACTCTCCATCACTGAGTTACATTCCCACAACACACTCTCCATCACTGAGTTGCATTCTGTCAACACACTCTCCATCACTGAGTTACATTCCCACAACACACTCTCCATCACTGAGTTACATTCCCACAACACACTCTCCATCACTGAGTCACATTCCCACAAAACACTGTCCATCACTGAGTTACATTCCCACAACACACTCTCCATCACTGAGTCACATTCCCACAACACACTCTCCATCACTGAGTTACATTCCCACAACACACTCTCCATCACTGAGTTACATTCCCACAACACACTCTCCATCACTGAGTTACATTCCCACAACACACTCTCCATCACTGAGTTACATTCCCACAACACACTCTCCATCAGTGAGTTACATTCCCACAACACACCCTCCATCACTGAGTTACATTCTATCAACACACACTCCATCACTGAGTTACATTCCCACAACACACCCTCCATCACTGAGTTACATTCTATCAACACACTCTCCATCACTGAGTTACATTCCCACAACACAATCTCCATCACTGAGTTACATTCTCACAACACACTCTCCATCACTGAGTTACATTCCCAAAACACACCCTCCATCACTGAGTTACATGCTCACAACACACTCTCCATCACTGAGTTACATTCCCTCAACACACTCTCCATCACTGAGTTACATACGCACAACACACCCTCCATCATTGAGTTACATTCTGACAACACACACTCCATCACTGAGTTACATTCCCACAACACACTCTCCATCACTGAGTAACATTCTGACAACACACTGTCCATCACTGAGTTACATTCCCACAACAAACTCTCCATCACTGAGTTACATTCCCACAACACACACTCCATCACTGAGTTACATTCCCACAACACACTCTCCATCACTGAGTTACATTCTATCAACACACTCTCCATCACTGAGTTACATTCCCACAACACACTCTCCATCACTGAGTTACATTCTATCAACACACTCTCCATCACTGAGTTACATTCCCACAACACACTCTCCATCACTGAGTTACATTCTATCAACACACTCTCCATCACTGAGTTACATTCTCACAACACACTCTCCATCACTGAGTTACATTCCCAAAACACACCCTCCATCACTGAGTTACATTCTCACAACACACTCTCCATCACTGAGTTACATTCCCACAACACACTCTCCATCACTGAGTTACATTCCCACAACACACACTCCATCACTGAGTTACATTCCCTCAACACACTCTCCATCACTGAGTTACATACGCACAACACACCCTCCATCATTGAGTTACATTCTGACAACACACTCTCCATCACTGAGTTACATTCCCACAACACACACTCCATCACTGAGTTACATTCCCTCAACACACTCTCCATCACTGAGTTACATACGCACAACACACCCTCCATCACTGAGTTACATTCTCACAACACACTCTCCATCACTGAGTTACATTCCCTCAACACACTCTCCATCACTGAGTTACATACGCACAACACACCCTCCATCATTGAGTTACATTCTGACAACACACTCTCCATCACTGAGTTACATTCCCACAACACACCCTCCATCACTGAGTTACATTCCCACAACACACTCTCCATCACTGAGTTACATTCCCACAACACACTCTCCATCACTGAGTTACATTCCCACAACACACCCTCCATCACTGAGTTACATTCCCACAACACACTCTCCATCACTGAGTTACATTCCCACAACACACACTCCATCACTGAGTTACATTCCCACAACACACCCTCCATCACTGAGTTACATTCCCACAACACACTCTCCATCACTGAGTAACATTCTGACAACACACTGTCCATCACTGAGTTACATTCCCACAACACACTCTCCATCACTGAGTTGCATTCCAACAACACACTCTCCATCACTGAGTTACATTCCCACAACACACTCTCCATCACTGAGTTACATTCCCACAACACACTCTCCATCACTGAGTAACATTCTGACAACACACTGTCCATCACTGAGTTACATTCCCACAACACACTCTCCATCACTGATTTGCATTGCCACAACACACTCTCCATCACTGAGTTGCATTCCAACAACACACTCTCCATCACTGAGTTACATTGCCACAACACACTCTCCATCACTGAGTTATATTCCCACAACACACTCTCCATCACTGAGTTACATTGCCACAACACACTCTCATTCACTGAGTTATATTCCCACAACACACTCTCCATCACTGAATTACATTCCCAAGAAACACTCTCCATCACTGAGTTACATTCTATCAACACACACTCCATCACTGAATTACATTCTATCAACACACTCTCCATCACTGAGTTACATTGCAACAACACACTCTCCATCACTGAGTTGCATTCCACCAACACACTCTCCATCACTGAGTTACATTCGCAAAACACACTCTCCATCACTGAGTTACATTCCCACAACACACTCTCCATCACTGAATTACATTCTATCAACACACTCTCCATCACTGAGTTACATTGCAACAACACACTCTCCATCACTGAGTTGCATTCCACCAACACACTCTCCATCACTGAGTTACATTCGCAAAACACACTCTCCATCACTGAGTTACTTTCCCACAACTCACTCTCAATCACTGAGTTACATTCCCACAACACACTCTCCATCACTGAATGACATTCTCTCAACACACTCTCCATCACTGAGTTACATTCCCACAACACACTCTCCATCACTGAGTTATATTCCCAAAACACACTCTCCATCACTGAATTACATTCCCACAACACACTCTCCATCACTGAGTTACATTCCCAAAACACACTCTCCATCACTGAATTACATTCCCACAACACACTCTCCATCACTGAGTTACATTCCCACAACACACTCTCCATCACTGAGTTACATTCCCACAACACACTCTCCATCACTGAGTTACATTCCTGCAACAGACTGTCCATCCCTGAGTTACATTCCCACAACACACTCTCCATCACTGAGTAACATGCCCACAACACACTCTCCATCACTGAGTCACATTCCCACAAAACACTGTCCATCACTGAGTTACATTCCCACAACACACTCTCCATCACTGAGTTACATTCTCACAACACACTCTCCATCACTGAGTTACATTCTGTCAACACACTCTCCATCACTGAGTAACATTCCCACAACACACTCTCCATCACTGAGTTGCATTCTGTCAACACACTCTCCATCACTGAGTTACATTCCCACAACACACTCTCCATCACTGAGTTACATTCCCACAACACACTCTCCATCACTGAGTCACATTCCCACAAAACACTGTCCATCACTGAGTTACATTCCCACAACACACTCTCCATCACTGAGTCACATTCCCACAAAACACTGTCCATCACTGAGTTGCATTCCCAAAAACACACTCTCCATCACTGAGTTACATTTCCACAACACACTCTCCATCACTGAGTTACAATCTATCAACACACTCTCCATCACTGAGTTACATTCTGTCAACACACTCTCCATCACTGAGTAACATTCCCACAACACACTCTCCATCACTGAGTTGCATTCTGTCAACACACTCTCCATCACTGAGTTACATTCCCACAACACACTCTCCATCACTGAGTTACATTCCCACAACACACTCTCCATCACTGAGTCACATTCCCACAAAACACTGTCCATCACTGAGTTACATTCCCACAACACACTCTCCATCACTGAGTCACATTCCCACAAAACACTGTCCATCACTGAGTTGCATTCCCAAAAACACACTCTCCATCACTGAGTTACATTCCCACAACACACTCTCCATCACTGAGTTACATTCCCACAACACACCCTCCATCACTGAGTTACATTCTATCAACACACACTCCATCACTGAGTTACATTCCCACAACACACCCTCCATCACTGAGTTACATTCTATCAACACACTCTCCATCACTGAGTTACATTCCCACAACACAATCTCCATCACTGAGTTACATTCTCACAACACACTCTCCATCACTGAGTTACATTCCCAAAACACACCCTCCATCACTGAGTTACATTCTCACAACACACTCTCCATCACTGAGTTACATTCCCTCAACACACTCTCCATCACTGAGTTACATACGCACAACACACCCTCCATCATTGAGTTACATTCTGACAACACACACTCCATCACTGAGTTACATTCCCACAACACACTCTCCATCACTGAGTAACATTCTGACAACACACTGTCCATCACTGAGTTACATTCCCACAACAAACTCTCCATCACTGAGTTACATTCCCACAACACACACTCCATCACTGAGTTACATTCCCACAACACACTCTCCATCACTGAGTTACATTCCCACAAAACACTCTCCATCACTGAGTTACATTCCCACAACACACTCTCCATCACTGAGTTACATTCCCACAACACACTCTCCATCACTGAGTTACATTCTCTCAACACACTCTCCATCACTGAGTTACATTCCCACAACACACTCTCCATCACTGAGTTACATTCCCACAACACACTCTCCATCACTGAGTTACATTCCCACAACACACTCTCCATCACTGAGTTACATTCCCACAACACACTCTCCATCACTGAGTTACATTCTCTCAACACACTCTCCATCACTGAGTCACATTCCCACAACACACTCTCCATCACTGAGTTACATTCCCACAACACACTCTCCATCACTGAGTTACATTCCCACAACACACTCTCCATCACTGAGTTACATTCCCACAACACACTCTCCATCACTGAGTTACATTCCCACAACACACTCTCCATCACTGAGTTACATTCCCACAACACACACTCCATCACTGAGTTACATTCCCACAACACACTCTCCATCACTGAGTAACATTCTGACAACACACTGTCCATCACTGAGTTACATTCCCACAACACACTCTCCATCACTGAGTTACATTCCCACAACACACCCTCCATCACTGAGTAACATTCCCACAACACACTCTCCATCACTGAGTTACATTCCCACAACACACTCTCCATCACTGAGTTGCATTCCAACAACACACTCTCCATCACTGAGTTACATTCCCACAACACACTCTCCATCACTGAGTTACATTCCCACAACACACACTCCATCACTGAGTTACATTCCCACAACACACTCTCCATCACTGAGTAACATTCTGACAACACACTGTCCATCACTGAGTTACATTCCCACAACACACTCTCCATCACTGATTTGCATTGCCACAACACACTCTCCATCACTGAGTTGCATTCCAACAACACACTCTCCATCACTGAATTACATTCCCAAGAAACACTCTCCATCACTGAGTTACATTCTATCAACACACTCTCCATCACTGAGTTACATTCGCAAAACACACTCTCCATCACTGAGTTACATTCCCACAACACACTCTCCATCACTGAGTTACATTCCCACAACACACTCTCCATCACTGAATGACATTCTCTCAACACACTCTCCATCACTCTGTTACATTCCCACAACACACTCTCCATCACTGAGTTATATTCCCAAAACACACTCTCCATCACTGAATTACATTCCCACAACACACTCTCCATCACTGAGTTACATTCCCAAAACACACTCTCCATCACTGAATTACATTCCCACAACACACTCTCCATCACTGAGTTACATTCCCACAACACACTCTCCATCACTGAGTTACATTCCCACAACACACTCTCCATCACTGAGTTACATTCCCACAACACACTGTCCATCACTGAGTTACATTCCTGCAACACACTCTCCATCACTGAGTCACATTCCCACAACAGACTGTCCATCCCTGAGTTACATTCCCACAACACACTCTCCATCACTGAGTTACATTCCCACAACACACTCTCCATCACTGAGTCACATTCCCACAAAACACTGTCCATCACTGAGTTACATTCCCACAACACACTCTCCATCACTGAGTTACATTCCCACAACACACTCTCCATCACTGAGTTACATTCTATCAACACACTCTCCATCACTGAGTTACATTCTGTCAACACACTCTCCATCACTGAGTTACATTCCCACAACACACTCTCCATCACTGAGTTGCATTCTGTCAACACACTCTCCATCACTGAGTTACATTCCCACAACACACTCTCCATCACTGAGTTACATTCCCACAACACACTCTCCATCACTGAGTTACATTCCCACAACACACTCTCCATCACTGAGTTACATTCTGTCAACACACTCTCCATCACTGAGTTACATTCTGTCAACACACTCTCCATCACTGAGTTACATTCCCACAACACACTCTCCATCACTGAGTTACATTCCCACAACACACTCTCCATCACTGAGTTACATTCTATCAACACACTCTCCATCACTGAGTTACATTCTATCAACACACTCTCCATCACTGAGTTACATTCCCACAACACACTCTCCATCACTGAGTTACATTCTATCAACACACTCTCCATCAGTGAGTTACATTCCCACAACACACTCTCCATCACTGAGTTACATTCCCACAACACACTCTCCATCACTGAGTTACATTCTATCAACACACTCTCCATCACTGAGTTACATTCTATCAACACACTCTCCATCAGTGAGTTACATTCCCACAACACACTCTCCATCACTGAGTTGCATTCTGTCAACACACTCTCCATCACTGAATTACATTCCCACAACACACTCTCCATCACTGAGTTACATTCTGTCAACACAGTCTCCATCACTGAGTTACATTCCCACAACACACTCTCCATCACTGAGTTACATTCCCACAACATACTCTCCATCACTGAGTTACATTCCCACAACACACTCACAATCACTGAGTTACATTCCCACAAAACACACTCCATCACTGATTACATTCTATCAACACAGTCTCCATCACTGAGTTACATTCTCTCAACACACTCTCCATCACTGAGTTACATAACCACAACACACTCTGAATCACTGAGTTACATTCCCACAACACACTCTCCATCACTGAATGACATTCCCACAACACACTCTCCATCACTGAGTTACATTCTCTCAACACACTCTCCATCACTGAGTTACATTCCCACAACACACTCTCCATCACTGAGTTACATTCTCTCAACACACTCTCCATCACTGAGTAACATACCCACAACACACTCTCCCTCACTGAGTTACATTCTGACAACACTCTAGCCATCACTGAATTACATTCCCACAAAGAACTCTCCCTCACTGAGTTACATACCCACAACACACTCTCCATCAGTGAGTTACATTCCCAAAACACACTCTCCATCACTGAGTTACATTCTCTCAACACACTCTCCATCACTGAGTAACATACCCACAACACACTCTCCCTCACTGAGTTACATTCTGACAACACTCTAGCCATCACTGAATTACATTCCCACAAAGAACTCTCCCTCACTGAGTTACATACCCACAACACACTCTCCATCACTGAGTTACATTCCCACAACACACTCTCCATCACTGAGTTGCATTCTGTCAACACACTCTCCATCACTGAGTTACATTCCCACAACACACTCTCCATCACTGAGTTACATTCCCACAACACACTCTCCATCACTGAGTTACATTCCCACAACACACTCTCCATCACTGAGTTACATTCTGTCAACACACTCTCCATCACTGAGTTACATTCTGTCAACACACTCTCCATCACTGAGTTACATTCCCACAACACACTCTCCATCACTGAGTTACATTCCCACAACACACTCTCCATCACTGAGTTACATTCTATCAACACACTCTCCATCACTGAGTTACATTCTATCAACACACTCTCCATCACTGAGTTACATTCCCACAACACACTCTCCATCACTGAGTTACATTCTATCAACACACTCTCCATCAGTGAGTTACATTCCCACAACACACTCTCCATCACTGAGTTACATTCCCACAACACACTCTCCATCACTGAGTTACATTCTATCAACACACTCTCCATCACTGAGTTACATTCTATCAACACACTCTCCATCAGTGAGTTACATTCCCACAACACACTCTCCATCACTGAGTTGCATTCTGTCAACACACTCTCCATCACTGAATTACATTCCCACAACACACTCTCCATCACTGAGTTACATTCTGTCAACACAGTCTCCATCACTGAGTTACATTCCCACAACACACTCTCCATCACTGAGTTGCATTCTGTCAACACACTCTCCATCACTGAGTTACATTCCCACAACATACTCTCCATCACTGAGTTACATTCCCACAACACACTCACAATCACTGAGTTACATTCCAACAAAACACACTCCATCACTGATTACATTCTATCAACACAGTCTCCATCACTGAGTTACATTCTCTCAACACACTCTCCATCACTGAGTTACATTCCCACAACACACTCTCCATCACTGAGTTACATAACCACAACACACTCTGAATCACTGAGTTACATTCCCACAACACACTCTCCATCACTGAATGACATTCCCACAACACACTCTCCATCACTGAGCTACATTCTCTCAACACACTCTCCATCACTGAGTTACATTCTCTCAACACACTCTCCATCACTGAGTTACATTCCCACAACACACTCTCCATCACTGAGTTACATTCTCTCAACACACTCTCCATCACTGAGTAACATACCCACAACACACTCTCCATCACTGAGTTACATTCTCTCAACACACTCTCCATCACTGAGTAACATACCCACAACACACTCTCCCTCACTGAGTTACATTCTGACAACACTCTAGCCATCACTGAATTACATTCCCACAAAGAACTCTCCCTCACTGAGTTACATCCCCACAACACACTCTCCATCAGTGAGTTACATTCCCAAAACACACTCTCCATCACTGAGTTACATTCCCACAACACACACTCCATCACTGAGTTACATTCCCAAAACACACTCTCCATCACTGAGTTACATTCCCACAACACACTCTCCATCACTGAGTCACGTTCCCACAACACACTCTCCATCACTGAGTTACATTCCCACAACACACTCTCCATCACTGAGTTACATTCCCACAACACACACTCCATCACTGAGTTACATTCTATCAACACACTCTCCATCACTGAGTTACATTCCCACAACACACTCTCCATCACTGAGTCACGTTCCCACAACACACTCTCCATCACTGAGTTACATTCCCACAACACACTCTCCATCACTGAGTTACATTCCCAAAACACACTCTCCATCACTGAATTACATTCCCACAACACACTCTCCATCACTGAGTTACATTCCCACAACACACTCTCCATCACTGAGTTACATTCCCACAACACACTCTCCATCACTGAGTTACATTCCCACAACACACTCTCCATCACTGAGTTACATTCCTGCAACACACTCTCCATCACTGAGTCACATTCCCACAACAGACTGTCCATCCCTGAGTTACATTCCCACAACACACTCTCCATCACTGAGTAACATTCCCACAACACACTCTCCATCACTGAGTCACATTCCCACAAAACACTGTCCATCACTGAGTTACATTCCCACAACACACTCTCCATCACTGAGTTACATTCCCACAACACACTCTCCATCACTGAGTTACATTCCCACAACACACTCTCCATCACTGAGTTACATTCTATCAACACACTCTCCATCTCTGAGTTACATTCCCACAACACACTCTCCATCACTGAGTTACATTCTGTCAACACACTCTCCATCACTGAGTTACATTCCCACAACACACTCTCCATCACTGAGTTACATTCCCACAACACACTCTCCATCACTGAGTTACATTCTCTCAACACACTCTCCATCACTGAGTTACATTCCCACAACATACTCTCCATCACTGAGTAACATACCCACAACACACTCTCCCTCACTGAGTTACATTCTGACAACACTCCAGCCATCACTGAATTACATTCCCACAACGAACTCTCCCTCACTGAGTTACATACCAACAACACACTCTCCATCAGTGAGTTACATTCCCACAACACACTCTCCATCACTGAGTTACATTCCCACAACACACTCTCCATCACTGAGTTACATTCCCAAAACACACTCTCCATCACTGAATTACATTCCCACAACACACTCTCCATCACTGAGTTACATTCTCACAACACACTCTCCATCACTGAGTTGCATTCCCACAACACACTCTCCATCACTGAGTCACATTCCTACAACACACTCTCCATCACTGAGTGACATTCTGTCAACACACTCTCCATCACTGAGTTACATTCCCAAAACACACTCTCCATCACTGAGTTACATTCTGTCAACACACTCTCCATCACTGAGTTACATTCTGTCAACACACTCTCCATCACTGAGTTACATTCTGTCAACACACTCTCCATCACTGAGTTACATTCTGTCAACACACTCTCCATCACTGAGTTACATTCTGTCAATACACTCTCCATCACTGAGTTACATTCTGTCAACACACTCTCCATCACTGAGTTACATTCTGTCAACACACTCTCCATCACTGAGTTACATTCTGTCAACACACTCTCCATCACTGAGTTACATTCTATCAACACACTCTCCATCACTGAATTACATTCCCACAACACACTCTCCATCACTGAGTTACATTCTGTTAACACACTCTCCATCACTGAGTTACATTCTGTCAACACACTCTCCATCACTGAGTTACATTCCCACAACACACTCTCCATCACTGAGTTACATTCCCACAACACACACTCCATCACTGAGTTACATTCCCACAACACACTCTCCATCACTGACTCACATTCCCACAACACACTCTCCATCACTGAGTTACATTCCCACAACACACTCTCCATCACTGAGTAACAGTCTCACAACACACTCTCCATCACTGAGTGACATTCTATCAACACACACTCCATCAGTGAGTTACATTCCCACAACAAACTCTCCATCACTGAGATACATTCCCACAACAAACTCTCCATCACTGACTCACATTCCCACAACACACTCTCCTTCACTGAGTTACTTTCTATCAACAAACTCTCCATCACTGAGTTACATTCCCACAACACACTCTCCATCACTGCGTTACATTCTGTCAACACACTCTCCATCACTGAGTTACTTTCGATCAACACTCTCTCCATCACTGATTTACATTCTGTCAACACACTCTCCATCACTGAGTTACATTCTATCAACACACTCTCCATCACTGAGTTACATTCTGTCAACACACTCTCCATCACTGAGTTACATTCTATCAACACACTCTCCATCACTGAGGTACATTCCCACAACACACTCTCCATCACTGAGTTACATTCCCACAAGAAACTCTACATCACTGAGTTACATTCTGTCAACACACTCTCCATCACTGAGTTACATTCCCACAACACACTCTCCATCACTGAGTTACATTCCCACAACACACTCTCCATCACTGAGTTACATTCCCACAACACACTCTCCATCACTGAGTTACATTCCCACAACACACTCTCCATCACTGAGTTACATTCCCACAACACACTCTCCATCACTGAGTTACATTCTGTCAACACACTCTCCATCACTGAGTTACATTCCCACAAGACACTCTCCATCACTGAGTTACATTCTATCAACACACACTCCATCAGTGAGTTACATTCCCACAACACACTCTCCATCAGTGAGTTACATTCCCACAACACACTCTCCATCACTGAGTTACATTCTATCAACACACACTCCATCACTGAGTTACATTCTGACAAAAAACTCTCCATCACTGAGTTACATTCCCACAATATACTCTCCATCACTGAGTTACATTCCCACAACACACTCTCCATCACTGAGTTACATTCCCACAGCACACTCTCCATCACTGAGTTACATTCCCACAACACACTCTCCATCACTGAGTTACATTCCCAAAACACACTCTCCTTCACTGAGTTACATTCTGACAACACACTCTCCCTCACTGAGTTACATTCTGACAACACTCTAGCCATCACTGAATTACATTCCCACAACACACTCTCCATCACTGAATTACATTCCCACAACACACTCTCCATAACTAAGTTACATTCCCACAACACACTCTCCATCACTGAGTTACATTCTATCAACACACACTCCATCAGTGAGTTACATTCCCACAACACACTCTCCATCACTGAGTTACATTCTGACAAAAAACTCTCCATCACTGAGTTACATTCCCACAACACACTCTCCATAACTAAGTTACATTCCCACAACACACTCTCCATCAGTGAGTTACATTCCCACAACACACTCTCCATAACTGAGTTACATTCTGACAAAAAACTCTCCATCACTGAGTTACATTCCCACAAGACACTCTCCATCACTGAGTTACATTCTGTAAACACACTCTCCATCACTGAGTTACATTCTGTAAACACACTCTCCATCACTGAGTTACATTCCCACAAGACACTCTCCATCACTGAGTTACATTCTGTAAACACACTCTCCATCACTGAGTTACTTTCTGTAAACACACTCTCCATCACTGAGTTACATTCCCATAACACACTCTCCATTACTGAGTTACATTCCCACAACACACACTCCATCACTGAGTTACATTCCCCCAACACACTCTCCATCACTGAGTTATATTCTATCAACACACTCTCCATCACTGAATTACATTCCCACAACACACTCTCCATCACTGAGTTACATTCTATCAACACACTCTCCATCACTGAGTTACATTCCCCCAACACACTCTCCATCACTGAGTTACATTCTCACAACATACTCTCCATCACTGAGTTACATTCCCACAACACACTCTCCATCACTGAGTTACATTCTATCAACACACACTCCATCAGTGAGTTACATTCCCACAACAAACTCTCCATCATAGAATCATAGAATCATAGAAGTTACAACATGGAAACAGGCCCTTCGGCCCAACATGTCCATGTCGCCCAGTTTATACCACGAAGCTAGTCCCAATTGCCTGCACTTGGCCCATATCCCTCGATACCCATCTTCCCCATGTAACTGTCCAAATGCTTTTTAAAAGACAAAATTGTACCCGCCTCTACTACTGCCTCTGGCAGCTCGTTCCAGACACTCACCACCCTTTGAGTGAAAAAATTGCCCCTCTGGATCCTTTTGTATCTCTCCCCTCTCACCTTAAATCTGTGCCCCCTCGTTATAGACTCCCCTACCTTTGGGAAAAGATTTTGACTATCGACCTTATCTATGCCCCTCATTATTTTATAGACTTCTATAAGATCACCCCTTAACCTCCTACTCTCCAGGGAATAAAGTCCCAGTCTGTCTAACCTCTCCCTGTAAGTCAAACCATCAAGTCCCGGTAGCATCCTAGTAAATCTTTTCTGCACTCTTTCTAGTTTAATAATATCCTTTCTATAATAGGGTGACCAGAACTGTACACAGTACTCCAAGTGTGGCCTCACCAATGCCCTGTACAACTTCAACAAGACATCCCAACTCCTGCATTCAATGTTCTGACCAATGAAACCAAGCATGCTGAATGCCTTCTTCACCACCCTATCCACCTGTGACTCCACTTTCAAGGAGCTATGAATCTGTACTCCTAGATCTCTTTGTTCTATAACTCTCCCCAACGCCCTACCATTAACGGAGTAGGTCCTGGCCCGATTCGATCTACCAAAATGCATCACCTCACATTTATCTAAATTAAACTCCATCTGCCATTCATCGGCCCACTGGCCCAATTTATCAAGATCCCGTTGCAATCCTAGATAACCTTCTTCACTGTCCACAATGCCACCAATCTTGGTGTCATCTGCAAACTTACTAACCATGCCTCCTAAATTCTCATCCAAATCATTAATATAAATAACAAATAACAGCGGACCCAGCACCGATCCCTGAGGCACACCGCTGGACACAGGCATCCAGTTTGAAAAACAACCCTCGACAACCACCCTCTGTCTTCTGTCGTCAAGCCAATTTTGTATCCAATTGGCTACCTCACCTTGGATCCCATGAGATTTAACCTTATGTAACAACCTACCATGCGGTACCTTGTCAAATGCTTTGCTGAAGTCCATGTAGACCACGTCGACTGCACAGCCCTCATCTATCTTCTTGGTTACCCCTTCAAAAAACTCAATCAAATTCGTGAGACATGATTTTCCTCTCACAAAACCATGCTGACTGTTCCTAATTAGTCCCTGCCTCTCCAAATGCCTGTAGATTCTGTCCCTCAGAATACCCTCTAACAACTTACCCACTACAGATGTCAGGCTCACTGGTCTGTAGTTCCCAGGCTTTTCCCTGCCGCCCTTCTTAAACAAAGGCACAACATTTGCTACCCTCCAATCTTCAGGCACCTCACCTGTAGCGGTGGATGATTCAAATATCTCTGCTAGGGGACCCGCAATTTCCTCCCTAACCTCCCATAACGTCCTGGGATACATTTCATCAGGTCCCGGAGATTTATCTACCTTGATGCGCGTTAAGACTTCCAGCACCTCCCTCTCTGTAATATGTACACTCCTCAAGACATCACTATTTATTTCCCCAAGTTCCCTAACATCCATGCCTTTCTCAACCGTAAATACCGATGTGAAATATTCATTCAGGATCTCACCCATCTCTTGTGGTTCCGCACATAGATGACCTTGTTGATCCTTAAGAGGCCCTACTCTCTCCCTTGTTACCCTTTTGCCCTTTATGTATTCTATCAACACACTCTCCATCACTGAGTTACATTCTATCAACACACACTCCATCAGTGAGTTACATTCCCACGACAAACTCTCCATCACTGACTCACATTCCCACAAGACACTCTCCATCACTGAGTTACAGTCTCACAACACACTCTCCATCACTGAGTTACATTCCCACAACACACTCTCCATCACTGAGTTACATTCCCACAACACACTCTCCATCACTGAGTTACATTCACACAAGACACTCTCCATCACTGAGTTACATTCCCACAATACACTCTCCAACACTGAGTTACATTCTATCAACACACTCTCCATCACTGAGTTACATTGTGTCAACACACTCTCCATCACTGAGTTACATTCTGTCAACACACTCTCCATCACTGAGTTGCTTTCGATCAACAAACTCTCCATCACTGAGTTACATTCTGTCAACACACTCTCCATCACTGAGTTACATTCTGTCAACACACTCTCCATCACTGAGTTACTTTCGATCAACAAACTCTCCATCACTGAGTTACATTCCCACAACACACTCTCCATCACTGAGTTACTTTCGATCAACAAACTCTCCATCACTGAGTTACATTCCCAAAACACACTCTCCATCACTGAGTTACATTCTGTCAACACACTCTCCATCACTGAGTTACATTCTGTCATCACACACTCTCCATCACTGAGTTACATTCTGTCATCACACTCTCCATCACTGAGTTACATTCGCACCACACACTCTCCATCACTGAGTTACATTCTGTCATCACACTCTCCATCACTGAGTTACATTCTATCAACATACTCTCCATCACTGAGTTACATTCCCACAACAAACTCTCCATCACTGAGTTACATTCTATCAACACCATCTCCATCACTGAGTTACATTCTGTCAACACACTCTCCATCACTGAGTTACATTCTGGAAACACACTCTCCATCACTGAGTTACTTTCGATCAACAAACTCTCCATCACTGAGTTACATTCCCACAACACACTCTCCATCACTGAGTTACATTCTGTCAACACACAGTCCATCACTGAGTTACATTCTATCAACACACTCTTCATCACTGAGTTACATTCCCACAACATTCTCTCCATCACTGAGTTACATTCCCACAACACACTCTCCATCACTGAGTTACATTCCCACAACACACTCTCCATCACTGAGTAACATTATATCAACAAACTCTCCATCAGTGACTCACATTCCCACAAGACACTCTCCATCACTGAGTTACATTCCCACAAGACACTCTCCATCACTGAGTTACATTCTGTCAACACACTCTCCATCACTGAGTTACATTCCCACAAGACACTCTCCATCACTGAGTTACTTTCTATCAACAAACTCTCCATCACTGAGTTACATTCCCACAACACACTCTCCATCTCTGAGTTACATTCCCACAACACACTCTCCATCACTGAGTTACATTCCCACAACACACTCTCCATCTCTGAGTTACATTCCCACAACACACTCTCCATCTCTGAGTTACATTCCCACAACACACTCTCCATCTCTGAGTTACATTCCCACAACACACTCTCCATCACTGAGTTACATTCTATCAACACACTCTCCATCACTGAGTTACATTCCCACAACACACTCTCCATCACTGAGTTACATTCTATCAACACACTCTCCATCACTGAGTTACATTCTATCAACACACTCTCCATCACTGAGTTACATTCTATCAACACACTCTCCATCTCTGAGTTACATTCCCACAACACACTCTCCATCACTGAGTTACATTCCCACAACACACTCTCCATCACTGAGTAACATTCCCACAATACACTCTCCATCTCTGAGTTACATTCCCACAACACACTCTCCATCACTGAGTAACATTCCCACAATACACTCTCCATCTCTGAGTAACATTCCCACATCACACTCTCCATCACTGAGTTACATTCCCACAACATACTCTCCATCACTGAGTTACATTCCCACAACACACTCTCCATCACTGAGTTACATTCTATCAACACACTCTCCATCACTGAGTTACATTCCCACAACACACTCTCCATCACTGAGTAACATTCCCACAACACACTCTCCATCTCTGAGTTACATTCCCACATCACACTCTCCATCACTGAGTTACATTCTGTCAACACACTCTCCATCACTGAGTTACATTCTGTCAACACACTCTCCATCACTGAGTTGCTTTCGATCAACAAACTCTCCATCACTGAGTTACATTCTGTCAACACACTCTCCATCACTGAGTTACATTCTGTCAACACACTCTCCATCACTGAGTTACTTTCGATCAGCAAACTCTCCATCACTGAGTTACATTCTGTCAACACACTCTCCATCACTGAGTTACATTCGCACCACACACTCTCCATCACTGAGTTACATTCTATCAACACACTCTCCATCACTGAGTTACATTCCCACAATACACTCTCCATCACTGAGTTACATTCTATCAACAAACTCTCCATCACTGAGTTACATTCCCACAACATACTCTCCATCACTGAGTTACATTCTATCAACACACTCTCCATCACTGAGTTACGTTCTGTCAACACACTCTCCATCACTGAGTTACATTCTGGAAACACACTCTCCATCACTGAGTTACATTCCCACAACACACTCTCCATCACTGAGTTACATTCTGGAAACACACTCTCGATCACTGAGTTACTTTCGATCAACAAACTCTCCATCACTGAGTTACATTCCCACAACATACTCTCCATCACTGAGTTACATTCTATCAACACACTCTCCATCACTGAGTTACATTCCCACAACACACTCTCCATCACTGAGTTACATTCTATCAACACACTCTCCATCACTGAGTTACATTCCCACAACACACTCTCCATCACTGAGTTACATTCCCACAACACACTCTCCATCACTGAGTTACATTCCCACAACACACTCTCCATCACTGAGTTACATTCCCACAACACACTCTCCATCACTGAGTTACATTCCCACAACACACTCTCCATCACTGAGTTACATTCCCACAACACACTCTCCATCACTGAGTTACATTCCCACAACACACTCTCCATCACTGAGTTACATTCCCACAACACACTCTCCATCACTGAGTTACATTCCCACAACACACTCTCCATCACTGAGTTACATTCCCACAACACACTCTCCATCACTGAGTTACATTCCCACAACACACTCTCCATCACTGAGTTACATTCCCACAACACACTCTCCATCACTGAGTTACATTCCCACAATACACTCTCCATCACTGAGTTACATTCGCACAACACACTCTCCATCACTGAGTTACGTTCTGTCAACACACTCTCCATCACTGAGTTACTTTCGATCAACAAACTCTCCATCACTGAGTTACATTCCCACAACATACTCTCCATCACTGAGTTACGTTCTGTCAACACACTCTCCATCACTGAGTTACATTCTATCAACACACTCTCCATCACTGAGATACATTCTGTCAACACACTCTCCATCAGTGAGTTACATTCCCACAACACACTCTCCATCACTGAGTTACATTCCCACAACACACTCTCCATCACTGAGTTACATTCCCACAACACACTCTCCATCACTGAGTTACATTCCCACAACACACTCTCCATCACTGAGTTACATTCCCACAACACACTCTCCATCACTGAGTAACATTATATCAACACACTCTCCATCACTGAGTAACATTATATCAACACACTCTCCATCACTGAGTAACATTATATCAACACACTCTCCATCACTGAGTTACATTCCCACAACACACACTCCATCACTGAGTTACATTCCCACAACACACTCTCCATCACTGAGTTACATTATATCAACAAACTCTCCATCACTGAGTTACATTCTGTCAACACACTCTCCATCACTGAGTTACTTTCGATCAACAAACTCTCCATCACTGAGTAACATTCCCACAACACACTCTCCATCACTGAGTTACATTCCCACAACAAACTCTCCATCAGTGACTCACATTCCCACAAGACACTCTCCATCACTGAGTTACATTCCCACAACACACTCTCCATCACTGAGTTACATTCTGTCAACACACTCTCCATCACTGAGTTACTTTCTATCAACAAACTCTCCATCACTGAGTTACATTCTGTCAACACACTCTCCATCACTGAGTTACATTCCCACAACACACTCTCCATCACTGAGTTACATTCTCACAACATACTCTCCATCACTGAGTTACATTCCCACAACACACTCTCCATCACTGAGTTACATTCTCACAACATACTCTCCATCACTGAGTTACATTCCCACAACACACTCTCCATCACTGAGTAACTTTCTATCAACACACTCTCCATCACTGAGTTACATTCTATCAACATACTCTCCATCACTGAGTTACATTCCCACAACACACCCTCCATCACTGAGTTACATTCTATCAACAAACTCTCCATCACTGAGTTACATTCCCACAACACACTCTCCATCACTGAGTCACATTCCCACAACACACTCTCCATCACTGAGTTACATTCCCACAACACACATTCCATCACTGAGTTACATTCCCACAACACACTCTCCATCACTGAGTAACATTATATCAACACACTCTCCATCACTGAGTTACATTCCCACAACACACTCTCCATCACTGAGATACATTCCCACAACACACTCTCCATCACTGAGTTACATTATATCAACACACTCTCCATCACTGAGTTACATTCTGTCAACACACTCTCCATCACTGAGTTACATTCTGTCAACACACTCTCCATCACTGAGTTACTTTCGATCAACAAACTCTCCATCACTGAGTTACATTCTATCAACACACTCTCCATCACTGAGTTACATTCCCACAACACACTCTCCATCACTGAGTAACATTCCCACAACACACTCTCCATCTCTGAGTTACATTCCCACAACACACTCTCCATCACTGAGTTACATTCCCACAACACACTCTCCATCACTGAGTTACATTCCCACAACACACTCTCCATCACTGAGTTACATTCTATCAACACCATCTCCATCACTGAGTTACGTTCTGTCAACACACTCTCCATCACTAAGTTACTTTCGATCAACAAACTCTCCATCACTGAGTTACATTCCCACAACACACTCTCCATCACTGAGTTACATTCTATCAACACACTCTTCATCACTGAGTTACATTCCCACAACACACTCTCCATCACTGAGATACATTCTGTCAACACACTCTCCATCACTGAGTTACATTCCCACAACACACTCTCCATCACTGAGTTACATTCTGTCAACACACTCTCCATCAGTGAGTTACATTCCCACAACACACTCTCCATCACTGAGTTACATTCCCACAACACACTCTCCATCACTGAGTTACATTCCCACAACACACTCTCCATCACTGAGTTACATTCCCACAACACACTCTCCATCACTGAGTTACATTCTATCAACACACTCTCCATCACTGAGTTACATTCCCACAACACACTCTCCATCACTGAGTTACATTCCCACAACACACTCTCCATCACTGAGTTACATTCCCACAACACACTCTCCATCACTGAGTTACATTCCCACAACACACTCTCCATCACTGAGTTACATTCCCACAACACACTCTCCATCACTGAGTTACATTCTGTCAACACACTCTCCATCACTGAGTTACATTCCCACAACACACTCTCCATCACTGAGTTACATTCCCACAACACACTCTCCATCACTGAGTTACATTCCCACAACACACTCTCCATCACTGAGTTACATTCCCACAACACACACTCCATCACTGAGTTACATTCCCACAACACACTCTCCATCACTGAGTAACATTATATCAACACACTCTCCATCACTGAGTTACATTCTGTCAACACACTCTCCATCACTGAGTTACATTCTGGAAACACACTCTGCATCACTGAGTTACTTTCGATCAACAAACTCTCCATCACTGAGTTACATTCCCACAACAAACTCTCCATCAGTGACTCACATTCCCACAAGACACTCTCCATCACTGAGTTACATTCCCAAAAGACACTCTCCATCACTGAGTTACATTCCCACAACACACTCTCCATCACTGAGATACATTCCCACAACACACTCTCCATCACTGAGTTACATTCCCACAACACACTCTCCATCACTGAGTTACATTCTCACAACACACTCTCCATCACTGAGTTACATTCTATCAACACACTCTCCATCACTGAGTTACATTCCCACAACACACTCTCCATCACTGAGTTACATTCTCACAACACACACTCCATCACTGAGTTACATTCCCACAACACACACTCCATCACTGAGTAAATTTCTATCAACACACTCTCCATCACTGAGTTTAATTCCCACAACACACTCTCCATCACTGAGTTACATTCTATCAACACACTCTCCATCACTGAGTTTAATTCCCACAACACACTCTCCATCACTGAGTCACATTCCCACAACACACTCTCCATCAGTGAGTCACATTCCCACAACACACTCTCCATCACTGAGTCACATTCCCACAACACACTCTCCATCACTGAGTTACATTCCCACAACACACTCTCCATCACTGAGTTACATTCTCACAACACACTCTCCATCACTGAGTTACATTCCCACAACACACTCTCCATCACTGAGTCACATTCCCACAACACACTCTCCATCACTGAGTTACATTCCCACAACACACTCTCCATCACTGAGTTACATTCCCACAACACACACTCCATCACTGAGTAAATTTCTATCAACACACTCTCCATCACTGAGTTACATTCTCACAACACACTCTCCATCACTGAGTCACATTCCCACAACACACTCTCCATCAGTGAGTCACATTCCCACAACACACTCTCCATCACTGAGTTACATTCCCACAACACACTCTCCATCACTGAGTTACATTCTACAAACACACTCTCCATCACTGAGTTACATTCCCACAACACACTCTCCATCTCTGAGTTACATTCCCACATCACACTCTCCATCACTGAGTTACATTGTATCAACACAGACTCCATCACTGAATTACATTCCCACAACACACACTTCATCACTGAATTACATTCCCACAACACACACTCCATCACTGAGTTACATTCCCACAACACACTCTCCATCACTGAGTAACATTCCCACAACACACTCTCCATCGCTGAGTTACATTCCCACAACACACTCTCAATCACTGAGTTACATTCCCACAACACACTCTCCATCACTGAGTAACATTCCCACAACACACTCTCCATCACTGAGTTACATTCCCACAACACACTGTCCATCACTGAGTTACATTCTATCAACACACTCTCCATCACTGAGTTACATTCCCACAACACACTGTCCATCACTGAGTAACATTCCCACAACACACTCTCCATCTCTGAGTTACATTCCCACAACACACTCTCCATCTCTGAGTTACATTCCCACAACACACTCTCCATCTCTGAGTTACATTCCCACAACACACTCTCCATCACTGAGTTACATTCTATCAACACACTCTCCATCACTGAGTTACATTCCCACAACACACTCTCCATCACTGAGTAACATTCTATCAACACACTCTCCATCACTGAGTAACATTCTATCAACACACTCTCCATCACTGAGTTACATTCTATCAACACACTCTCCATCACTGAGTTACATTCTATCAACACACTCTCCATCACTGAGTTACATTCCCACAACACACTCTCCATCACTGAGTAACATTCCCACAACACACTCTCCATCTCTGAGTTACATTCCCACAACACACTCTCCATCACTGAGTTACATTCCCACAACACACTCTCCATCACTGAGTAACATTCCCACAATACACTCTCCATCTCTGAGTTACATTCCCACAACACACTCTCCATCACTGAGTAACATTCCCACAATACACTCTCCATCTCTGAGTAACATTCCCACATCACACTCTCCATCACTGAGTTACATTCCCACAACATACTCTCCATCACTGAGTTACATTCCCACAACACACTCTCCATCACTGAGTTACATTCTATCAACACACTCTCCATCACTGAGTTACATTCCCACAACACACTCTCCATCACTGAGTAACATTCCCACAACACACTCTCCATCTCTGAGTTACATTCCCACATCACACTCTCCATCACTGAGTTACATTCTATCAACACACAGTCCATCACTGAATTACATTCCCACAACACACTCTCCATCACTGAGTTACATTCTATCAACACACTCTCCATCACTGAGTTACATTCTGTCAACACACTCTCCATCACTGAGTTGCTTTCGATCAACAAACTCTCCATCACTGAGTTACATTCTGTCAACACACTCTCCATCACTGAGTTACATTCCCACAACACACTCTCCATCACTGAGTTACATTCCCACAACACACTCTCCATCACTGAGTTACATTCCCACAACACACTCTCCATCACTGAGTTACATTCTGTCAACACACTCTCCATCACTGAGTTACATTCCCACAACACACTCTCCATCACTGAGTTACATTCCCACAACACACTCTCCATCACTGAGTTACATTCCCACAACACACTCTCCATCACTGAGTTACATTCCCACAACACACACTCCATCACTGAGTTACATTCCCACAACACACTCTCCATCACTGAGTAACATTATATCAACACACTCTCCATCACTGAGTTACATTCTGGAAACACACTCTGCATCACTGAGTTACTTTCGATCAACAAACTCTCCATCACTGAGTTACATTCCCACAACAAACTCTCCATCAGTGACTCACATTCCCACAAGACACTCTCCATCACTGAGTTACATTCCCACAAGACACTCTCCATCACTGAGTTACATTCCCACAACACACTCTCCATCACTGAGATACATTCCCACAACACACTCTCCATCACTGAGTTACATTCCCACAACACACTCTCCATCACTGAGTTACATTCTCACAACACACTCTCCATCACTGAGTTACATTCTATCAACACACTCTCCATCACTGAGTTACATTCCCACAACACACTCTCCATCACTGAGTTACATTCTCACAACACACACTCCATCACTGAGTTACATTCCCACAACACACTCTCCATCACTGAGTTTAATTCCCACAACACACTCTCCATCACTGAGTTACATTCTATCAACACACTCTCCATCACTGAGTTTAATTCCCACAACACACTCTCCATCACTGAGTCACATTCCCACAACACACTCTCCATCAGTGAGTCACATTCCCACAACACACTCTCCATCACTGAGTCACATTCCCACAACACACTCTCCATCACTGAGTTACATTCCCACAACACACTCTCCATCACTGAGTTACATTCTCACAACACACTCTCCATCACTGAGTTACATTCCCACAACACACTCTCCATCACTGAGTCACATTCCCACAACACACTCTCCATCACTGAGTTACATTCCCACAACACACTCTCCATCACTGAGTTACATTCCCACAACACACACTCCATCACTGAGTAAATTTCTATCAACACACTCTCCATCACTGAGTTACATTCTCACAACACACTCTCCATCACTGAGTCACATTCCCACAACACACTCTCCATCAGTGAGTCACATTCCCACAACACACTCTCCATCACTGAGTTACATTCCCACAACACACTCTCCATCACTGAGTTACATTCTACAAACACACTCTCCATCACTGAGTTACATTCCCACAACACACTCTCCATCACTGAGTAACATTCCCACAACACACTCTCCATCTCTGAGTTACATTCCCACAACACACTCTCCATCACTGAGTCACATTCCCACAACACACTCTCCATCAGTGAGTCACATTCCCACAACACACTCTCCATCACTGAGTCACATTCCCACAACACACTCTCCATCACTGAGTTACATTCCCACAACACACTCTCCATCACTGAGTTACATTCTCACAACACACTCTCCATCACTGAGTTACATTCCCACAACACACTCTCCATCACTGAGTCACATTCCCACAACACACTCTCCATCACTGAGTTACATTCCCACAACACACTCTCCATCACTGAGTTACATTCCCACAACACACACTCCATCACTGAGTAAATTTCTATCAACACACTCTCCATCACTGAGTTACATTCTCACAACACACTCTCCATCACTGAGTCACATTCCCACAACACACTCTCCATCAGTGAGTCACATTCCCACAACACACTCTCCATCACTGAGTTACATTCCCACAACACACTCTCCATCACTGAGTTACATTCTACAAACACACTCTCCATCACTGAGTTACATTCCCACAACACACTCTCCATCACTGAGTAACATTCCCACAACACACTCTCCATCACTGAGTTACATTGTATCAACACAGACTCCATCACTGAATTACATTCCCACAACACACACTTCATCACTGAATTACATTCCCACAACACACACTCCATCACTGAGTTACATTCCCACAACACACTCTCCATCACTGAGTAACATTCCCACAACACACTCTCCATCGCTGAGTTACATTCCCACAACACACTCTCAATCACTGAGTTACATTCCCACAACACACTCTCCATCACTGAGTAACATTCCCACAACACACTCTCCATCACTGAGTTACATTCCCACAACACACTGTCCATCACTGAGTTACATTCTATCAACACACTCTCCATCACTGAGTTACATTCCCACAACACACTGTCCATCACTGAGTAACATTCCCACAACACACTCTCCATCACTGAGTTACATTCCCACAACACACTCTCCATCTCTGAGTTACATTCCCACAACACACTCTCCATCTCTGAGTTACATTCCCACAACACACTCTCCATCTCTGAGTTACATTCCCACAACACACTCTCCATCACTGAGTTACATTCTATCAACACACTCTCCATCACTGAGTTACATTCCCACAACACACTCTCCATCACTGAGTAACATTCTATCAACACACTCTCCATCACTGAGTTACATTCTATCAACACACTCTCCATCACTGAGTTACATTCTATCAACACACTCTCCATCACTGAGTTACATTCCCACAACACACTCTCCATCACTGAGTTACATTCTATCAACACACTCTCCATCACTGAGTTACATTCCCACAACACACTCTCCATCACTGAGTAACATTCTATCAACACACTCTCCATCACTGAGTTACATTCTATCAACACACTCTCCATCACTGAGTTACATTCTATCAACACACTCTCCATCACTGAGTTACATTCCCACAACACACTCTCCATCACTGAGTAACATTCCCACAACACACTCTCCATCTCTGAGTTACATTCCCACAACACACTCTCCATCTCTGAGTTACATTCCCACAACACACTCTCCATCACTGAGTTACATTCCCACAACACACTCTCCATCACTGAGTAACATTCCCACAATACACTCTCCATCTCTGAGTTACATTCCCACAACACACTCTCCATCACTGAGTAACATTCCCACAATACACTCTCCATCTCTGAGTAACATTCCCACATCACACTCTCCATCACTGAGTTACATTCCCACAACATACTCTCCATCACTGAGTTACATTCCCACAACACACTCTCCATCACTGAGTTACATTCTATCAACACACTCTCCATCACTGAGTTACATTCCCACAACACACTCTCCATCACTGAGTAACATTCCCACAACACACTCTCCATCTCTGAGTTACATTCCCACATCACACTCTCCATCACTGAGTTACATTCTATCAACACACAGTCCATCACTGAATTACATTCCCACAACACACTCTCCATCACTGAGTTACATTCTATCAACACACTCTCCATCACTGAGTTACATTCTGTCAACACACTCTCCATCACTGAGTTGCTTTCGATCAACAAACTCTCCATCACTGAGTTACATTCTGTCAACACACTCTCCATCACTGAGTTACATTCTGTCAACACACTCTCCATCACTGAGTTACTTTCGATCAGCAAACTCTCCATCACTGAGTTACATTCTGTCAACACACTCTCCATCACTGAGTTACATTCGCACCACACACTCTCCATCACTGAGTTACATTCTATCAACACACTCTCCATCACTGAGTTACATTCTATCAACACACTCTCCATCACTGAGTTACATTCCCACAATACACTCTCCATCACTGAGTTACATTCTATCAACAAACTCTCCATCACTGAGTTACATTCCCACAACATACTCTCCATCACTGAGTTACATTCTATCAACACACTCTCCATCACTGAGTTACGTTCTGTCAACACACACTCCATCACTGAGTTACATTCTATCAACACACTCTCCATCACTGAGTTACGTTCTGTCAACACACTCTCCATCACTGAGTTACATTCTGGAAACACACTCTCCATCACTGAGTTACTTTCGATCAACAAACTCTCCATCACTGAGTTACATTCCCACAACACACTCTCCATCACTGAGTTACATTCTGGAAACACACTCTCCATCACTGAGTTACATTCTGTCAACACACTCTCCATCACTGAGTTACATTCTGGAAACACACTCTCCATCACTGAGTTACTTTCGATCAACAAACTCTCCATCACTGAGTTACATTCCCACAACATACTCTCCATCACTGAGTTACATTCCCACAACACACTCTCCATCACTGAGTTACATTCCCACAACACACTCTCCATCACTGAGTTACATTCCCACAACACACACTCCATCACTGAGTTACATTCCCACAACACACACTCCATCACTGAGTTACATTCCCACAACACACTCTCCATCACTGAGTTACATTCCCACAACACACTCTCCATCACTGAGTTACATTCCCACAACACACTCTCCATCACTGAGTGACATTCCCACAACACACTCTCCATCACTGAGTTACATTCCCACAACACACACTCCATCACTGAGTTACATTCCCACAACACACACTCCATCACTGAGTTACATTCCCACAACACACTCTCCATCACTGAGTTACATTCCCACAACACACTCTCCATCACTGAGTTACATTCCCACAACACACTCTCCATCACTGAGTTGCATTCCCACAACACACTCTCCATCACTGAGTTACATTCCCACAACACACTCTCCATCACTGAGTTACATTCCCACAACACACTCTCCATCACTGAGTTACATTCCCACAACACACTCTCCATCACTGAGTTACATTCCCACAACACACACTCCATCACTGAGTTACATTCCCACAACACACTCTCCATCACTGAGTTACATTCCCACAACACACTCTCCATCACTGAGTTACATTCTGTCAACACACTCTCCATCACTGAGTTACTTTCGATCAACAAACTCTCCATCACTGAGTAACATTATATCAACACACTCTCCATCACTGAGTAACATTATATCAACACACTCTCCATCACTGAGTTACATTCCCACAACACACACTCCATCACTGAGTTACATTCCCACAACACACACTCCATCACTGAGTTACATTCCCACAACACACTCTCCATCACTGAGTTACATTCCCACAACACACACTCCATCACTGAGTTACATTCCCACAACACACTCTCCATCACTGAGTTACATTCTGTCAACACACTCTCCATCACTGAGTTACTTTCGATCAACAAACTCTCCATCACTGAGTAACATTCCCACAACACACTCTCCATCACTGAGTTACATTCCCACAACAAACTCTCCATCAGTGACTCACATTCCCACTAGACACTCTCCATCACTGAGTTACATTCCCACAAGACACTCTCCATCACTGAGTTACATTCTGTCAACACACTCTCCATCACTGAGTTACTTTCTATCAACAAACTCTCCATCACTGAGTTACATTCTGTCAACACACTCTCCATCACTGAGTTACATTCCCACAACACACTCTCCATCACTGAGTTACATTCTCACAACATACTCTCCATCACTGAGTTACATTCCCACAACACACTCTCCATCACTGAGTTGCATTCTATCAACACACTCTCCATCACTGAGTAACTTTCTATCAACACACTCTCCATCACTGAGTTACATTCTATCAACATACTCTCCATCACTGAGTTACATTCCCACAACACACCCTCCATCACTGAGTTACATTCTATCAACAAACTCTCCATCACTGAGTTACATTCCCACAACACACTCTCCATCACTGAGTCACATTCCCACAACACACTCTCCATCACTGAGTTACATTCCCACAACACACACTCCATCACTGAGTTACATTCCCACAACACACTCTCCATCACTGAGTAACATTATATCAACACACTCTCCATCACTGAGTTACATTCCCACAACACACTCTCCATCACTGAGTTACATTCCCACAACACACTCTCCATCACTGAGTTACATTATATCAACACACTCTCCATCACTGAGTTACATTCTGTCAACACACTCTCCATCACTGAGTTGCTTTCGATCAACAAACTCTCCATCACTGAGTTACATTCTGTCAACACACTCTCCATCACTGAGTTACATTCTGTCAACACACTCTCCATCACTGAGTTACTTTCGATCAACAAACTCTCCATCACTGAGTTACATTCCCACAACACACTCTCCATCACTGAGTTACTTTCGATCAGCAAACTCTCCATCACTGAGTTACATTCTGTCAACACACTCTCCATCACTGAGTTACATTCCCACAACACACTCTCCATCACTGAGTTACATTCCCACAACACACTCTCCATCACTGAGTTACATTCCCACAACAAACTCTCCATCACTGAGTTACATTCCCACAACACACTCTCCATCACTGAGTTACATTCCCACAACACACTCTACATCACTGAGTTACATTCTATCAACACACTCTCCATCACTGAGTTACATTCCCACAACACACTCTCCATCACTGAGTTACATTCCCACAACACACTCTCCATCACTGAGTTACATTCCCACAACACACTCTCCATCACTGAGTTACATTCCCACAACACACTCTCCATCACTGAGTTACATTCCCACAACACACTCTCCATCACTGAGTTACATTCCCACAACACACTCTCCATCACTGAGTTACATTCCCACAACACACTCTCCATCACTGAGTTACATTCCCACAACACACTCTCCATCACTGAGTTACATTCCCACAACACACTCTCCATCACTGAGTTACATTCCCACAACACACACTCCATCACTGAGTTACATTCCCACAACACACTCTCCATCACTGAGTAACATTATATCAACACACTCTCCATCACTGAGTTACATTCCCACAACACACTCTCCATCACTGAGTAACATTATATCAACACACTCTCCATCACTGAGTTACATTCTGTCAACACACTCTCCATCACTGAGTTACATTCTGGAAACACACTCTGCATCACTGAGTTACTTTCGATCAACAAACTCTCCATCACTGAGTTACATTCCCACAACAAACTCTCCATCAGTGACTCACATTCCCACAAGACACTCTCCATCACTGAGTTACATTCCCACAAGACACTCTCCATCACTGAGTTACATTCCCACAACACACTCTCCATCACTGAGATACATTCCCACAACACACTCTCCATCACTGAGTTACATTCCCACAACACACTCTCCATCACTGAGTTACATTCTCACAACACACTCTCCATCACTGAGTTACATTCTCACAACACACTCTCCATCACTGAGTTACATTCCCACAACACACTCTCCATCACTGAGTTACATTCTCACAACACACACTCCATCACTGAGTTACATTCCCACAACACACACTCCATCACTGAGTAAATTTCTATCAACACACTCTCCATCACTGAGTTTAATTCCCACAACACACTCTCCATCACTGAGTTACATTCCCACAACACACTCTCCATCACTGAGTAACATTCCCACAACACACTGTCCATCACTGAGTTACATTCCCACAACACACTCTCCATCAGTGAGTAACATTCCCACAACACACTCTCCATCACTGAGTAACATTCCCACAACACACTCTCCATCACTGAGTAACATTCCCACAACACACTCTCCATCACTGAGTTACATTCCCACAACACACTCTCCATCAGTGAGTAACATTCCCACAACACACTCTCCATCACTGAGTTACATTCCCACAACACACTCTCCATCACTGAGTTACATTCTATCAACACACTCTCCATCACTGAGTTACATTCCCACAACACACTCTCCATCACTGAGTTACATTCCCACAACACACTCTCCATCACTGAGTTACATTCCCACAACACACTCTCCATCACTGAGTTACATTCCCACAACACACTCTCCATCACTGAGTTACATTCCCACAACACACTCTCCATCACTGAGTTACATTCCCACAACACACTCTCCATCACTGAGTTACATTCCCACAACACACTCTCCATCACTGAGTTACATTCCCACAACACACTCTCCATCACTGAGTTACATTCCCACAACACACACTCCATCACTGAGTTACATTCTATCAACACACTCTCCATCACTGAGTTAAAATCCCACAACACACTCTCCATCACTGAGTCACTTTCCCACAACACACAGTCCATCAGTGAGTTACATTCCCACAACACACTCTCCATCACTGAGTTACATTCCCACAACACACTCTCCATCACTGAGTTACATTCCCACAACACACTCTCCATCACTGAGTTACATTCCCACAACACACTCTCCATCACTGAGTTACATTCCTGCAACACACTCTCCATCACTGAGTTACATTCCCACAACACACCCTCCATCACTGAGTTACATTCCCACAACACGCTCTCCATCACTGAGTTACATTCCCACAACACACTCTCCATCACTGAGTTACATTCCCACAACACACTCTCCATCACTGAGTTACATTCTACAAACACACTCTCCATCACTGAGTTACATTCCCACAACACACTCCCCATCACTGAGTTACATTCCCACAACACACCCTCCATCACTGAGTTACATTCCCACAACACACTCTCCATCACTGAGTTACATTCCCACAACACACTCTCCATCACTGAGTTACATTCTACAAACACACTCTCCATCACTGAGTTACATTCCCACAACACACCCTCCATCACTGAGTTACATTCCCACAACACACCCTCCATCACTGAGTTACATTCCCACAACACACTCTCCATCACTGAGTTACATTCCCACAACACACTCTCCATCACTGAGTTACATTCCCACAACACACTCTCCATCACTGAGTTACATTCCCACAACACACCCTCCATCACTGAGTTACATTCTGTCAACACACTCTCCATCACTGAGTTACATTCCCACAACACACTCTCCATCACTGAGTTACATTCCCACAACACACCCTCCATCACTGAGTTACATTCCCACAACACACTCTCCATCACTGAGTTACATTCCCACAACACACCCTCCATCACTGAGTTACATTCCCAAAACACACTCTCCATCACTGAGTTACATTCCCAAAACACACTCTCCATCACTGAGTTACATTCCCAAAACACACTCTCCATCACTGAGTTACATTCCCAAAACACACTCTCCATCACTCAGTTACATTCCCACAACAACTTATGATGAGCAGACTGTGATCTATTTATGAGTGGGGCCTGTATCATGTGGAATTTCTGTCCTATATTTGAATTTTGACCATCCCCCAGGCTTTCGTTGGTTGGTGTCGATCGGGAGTGTGAACTCTGACTCATGGTTTTGCTCCTTGATGTGAACTGAGTGCGAGTGGTTTGGGGTTAAAATAACCTATCTCAGTGTGGACTGTGCACCCGGACTGTCACGCTCCCGTGTATTTGGCATCGTTTCTCACTGGATCATCCACTGAAAGAATGGGGCAATTTCCAAGACTGAAAATAACAATGTTAAATGAAATCTCCTCTCTTATCAGCAAGGTCCCAAATTTCCAATTGCTATTGATAAAACCTGCTGATTCACCCTTCTCTCTCTCACTATCTCTATCAACATTCCTTGTTTCCTCACTTCTGTCCAATTAAGGTGATCAGTTCCTTTTCTGTTTACTTAATCTGATTTTCTTTCCCCTTGTCATAAAACAATGGGTGTTGCTGAGAGATTGTTCAATAAACCGAGAGACAAGCTTGCTCCCTCCTTGGAGCATTGAAGACCTCGCCTGAATCACAATCGAAATCTGGTTGTGGTTAATTATTACAACTGTAGTGAAAAGGGTTTGGGACTAAATGCTATAAAAGAGTCCAACCAGTTTCACTTAAAGCCACTGCAAAATCGAGAATCTGAAGCTGTCCATCCTTCGAACCTGCCTCACCTGTATCGACTGGGACTCTCAGAGGTAAAATCTTTATTATACCGTACGAAGATTTCATTCTGTGCAGTGCGAAGAATTGATTTATAGCAACAAATCTATAATATTACAAAATGTTAGATTCAGCTCTTACTATTTGTCTAATTCTCTCCTGTTTGACATGCTGTGTTCTTCAAACATCCCATTGTAAATGTAAAATAATATAATGACCCTGTCGCTGTATGGGTTGGTCATGAATCGTACAGGTCTGGGGCCTCTCCAGTGTATTGTCTGTGGTGACACCAGCCAGGATGGCAGTGGAGGGGATGATACGACTGTCCTCAGTATTCCCAGGTTGGGGGAGGAAACATTGCTCAGGATCTCGCTTCCGCTCCCTGTCCACAGGCCCCTGTGTGCACGAGGTTCCGACTGGATTCAACACATTTGTTTCCTGGGTCTGTGAATGTTCGATGTGCAGGTTCACACAGGAAAAGTGACGACTTGGGTGAGGTACTTGGGGCTATCGGCCAGCACAAGTCAGAGGACTTAGATAGACATAGAAATGACAACACGGAAAGAGGCCTTCAGCCTAACCAGTCCACGTTGCTATTTATCCTCCACATGAACAGTAGTCCTGTTCCCATATCCCTTTATTCACAGTTCCTTCACTCACCTGTCTAATCTATTCCTGAATGTTGACATGGTCTCTGCTTCAATCACTAACTCCGGTCGTACTTTCCACATCCTCAGAACCCTGGCTGTAAAATAGTCTCTCCTGCTCCCTCTCCTAAAACTCTTACAGTCAAGCTTCTATCTAAGCCCCCTCAATCGTTGGAAACAACTGTTTTTATCGACTCTTCATAATTACAAACACCCCAATCAAATCACCTCTTAATCTCCGCTTTTCTGATGAAACAGCCCCAATTTTCAAGTCACTCTTTGTATTTGTATTTCCTCATATCAGGCAGCTTCCTGGTGAATCTGTGTTGAACCCTCTCTATTGCCTCAACATCCTTCCTATAGTGTGGGGCCCAAAACTACACACACTGCTCTCACTGTACACACTGCTCCCACTGTACACACGACTCCCACTGTACTGTACACAGTATTCCCACTGTACACAGTATTCCCACTGTACACAGTATTCCCATTGTACACATTACTCCCACTGGACACATTATTCCCACTGTACACATTACTCCCACTGTACACAGTATTCCCACTGTAGTATTCCCACTGTACACATTACTCCCACTGGACACATTATTCCCACTGTACACACTGCTCCCATTGTACACACCACTCCCACTGTACACATTATTCCCACTGTACACACTGCTCCCATTGTACACACCACTCCCACTGTACACAGTATTCCCACTATACACACTACTCCCAATGTACACATTACTCCCACTGTACACACTACTCCCACTGTACACAGTATTCCCACTGTACACAGTATACCCACTGTACACACTACTCCCACTGTACACAGTATTCCCACTGTACACAGTATTCCCTCTGTACACAGTATACCCACTGTACACACTACTCCCACTGTACACAGTATTCCCACTGTACACACTACTCCCACTGTACACAGTATTCCCACTGTATACACTACTCCCAATGTACACATTACTCCCACTGTACACACTGCTCCCACTGTACACAGTATTCCCACTGTATACACTACTCCCAATGTACACATTACTCCCACTGTACACCTACTCCCACTGTACACAGTATTCCCACTGTACACAGTATACCCACTGTACACACTACTCCCACTGTACACCTATTCCCACTGTACACAGTATACCCACTGTACACACTGCTTCCACTGTACACAGTATTCCCACTGTACACAGTATTCCCACTGTACACAGTATTCCCACTGTATACACTACTCCCAATGTACACATTACTCCCACTGTACACCTACTCCCACTGTACACAGTATTCCCACTGTACACAGTATACCCACTGTACACACTACTCCCACTGTACACCTATTCCCACTGTACACAGTATACCCACTGTACACACTGCTTCCACTGTACACAGTATTCCCACTGTACACACTACTCCCACTGTACACAGTATTCCCACTGTACACACTACTCCCACTGTACACACTACTCCCACTGTACACACTACTCCCACTGTACACACTACACCCACTGTACACAGTATTCCCACTGTACACACTATTCGCACTGTACACAGTATTCCCACTGTACACACTATTCGCACTGTACACACTGCTCCCACTGGACACAGTATTCCCACTATACACGCTAGTCCCACTGTACACACTGCTCCCACTGTACACACTGCTCCCACTGTACACAGTATTCCCACTATACACGCTAGTCCCACTGTACACATTACTTCCACTGTACACACTATTCCCACTGTACACACTACTCCCACTGTACACACTACTCCCACTGTACACACTATTCCCACTGTACACACTATTCCCACTGTACACACTACTCCCACTGTACACACTACTCCCATTGTACACAGTATTCCCACTGTACACACTGCTCCCACTGTAATTTACAAAAGCTAATCCAGAGGAGAAGAACCAATGGAAATATTTATTCACTTCTATTAAAACATCTTTTCTAATCCTTCAAATTGCACTCCGAGCTTGTTCTAATTATAAGAACATAAGAAATTGGAGCAGGAGTAGGCCAGTCGGCCCCTCGAGCCTGCTCCGCCATTCAATAAGATCATGGCTGATCTGATCCCAACCACAAATCTAAAGAACACAAGAAGTCGGAGCAGGACCCGGCCACATAGCCCCTGGGCCCTCTCCGCCACCCACAGGGCATTGACCGATCCGAACTCAGCTTCATGTCCAATTTCCTGCCCGCTCCCCATAACCCCTAATTCCCTTTACTTCTAGGAAACTGTCTATTTCTGTTTTAAATTTATCTAATGATGTAGCTTCCACAGCTTCCTGGGGCAGCAAATTCCACAGACCGACCACCCTCTGAGTGAAGAAGTTTCTCCTCATCTCAGTTTTGAAAGAGCAGCCCCTTATTCTAAGATTATGCCCCCTAGTTCTAGTTTCACCCATCTTTGGGAACATCCTTACTGCATCCACCCGATCAAGACCCTTCACAATCTTATATGTTTCAATAAGATCGCCTCTCATTCTTCTGAACTCCAATGAGTAGAGTCCCAATCTACTCAACCTCTCCTCATATGTCCACCCCCTCATCCCCGGGATTAACCGAGTGAACCTTCTTTGTACTGCCTCGAGAGCAAGTATGTCTTTTCTTAAGTATGGAGACCAAAACTGTATGCAGTATTCCAGGTGCGGTCTCACCAATACCTTATATAACTGCAGCAATACCTCCTTGTTTTTATATTCTATCCCCCTAGCAATAAAAGCCAACATTCCGTTGGCTTTCTTGATCACCTGCTGCACCTGCATACCAACTTTTTGATTTTCTTGCACTAGGACCCCCAGATCCCTTTGTACTGCAGTACTTTCCAGTCTCTCGCCATTAAGAAAATAACTTGCTCTCTGATTTTTCCTGCCAAAGTGCATAACCTCACATTTTCCAATATTATATTGCATCTGCCAAATCTCCGCCCACTCACCCAGCCTGTCTATATCCCCTTGCAGGGTTTTTATGTCCTCCTCACTCTCTACTTTCCCTCCCATCTTTGTATCATCTGCAAATTTTGATATGTTGCACTCGGTCCCCTCCTCCAAATCGTTAATATAGATTGTAAAGAGTTGGGGACCCAGCACCGACCCCTGTGGAACACCACTGGTTACTGGTTGCCAGTCCGAAAATGAACCATTTATCCCAACTCTCTGCTTCCTGTTCGATAACCAATCCTCCACCCATGCCAGAATATTACCCCCAATCCCGTGATTTTTTATCTTAAGTAATAATCTTTTATGTGGCACCTTGTCGAATGCCTTCTGGAAGTCTAAATACACTACGTCCACTGGTTCCCCTTTATCCACCCTATACGTTATATCCTCGAAGAACTCAAGCAAATTTGTCAGACATGACTTCCCCTTCATAAAGCCATGCTGACTTTGTCCTATTAAATTATGCTTATCTAAATGTTCCGTTACTGTCTCCTTAATAATAGACTCCAAAATTTTACCCACCACAGATGTTAAGCTAACTGGCCTATAATTTCCAGCCTTCTGCCTACTACCCTTTTTAAATAACGGTGTTACATTAGCAGTTTTCCAATCTGCCGGGACCTCTCCTGAGTCCAGGGAATTTTGGAAAACTATCACCAAAGCATCCACAATCCCTACTGCCACTTCCCTCAAGACCCTAGGATGGAAGCCATCAGGTCCAGGGGATTTATCCGCCTTGAGTCCCATTATTTTACTGAGTACCATCTCCTGAGTGATTTTAATCGTATTTAGCTCCTCCCCCCCGAGAGTCCCCTGTTTGTCCAGTGTTGGGATATTCTTAGTGTCCTCTACTGTAAAGACTGAAACAAAATATTTGTTCAGCATTTTTGCCATCTCCATGTTTCCCACCATTAATTTCCCGGTCTCATCCTCTAAGGGACCTATGTTTGCCTTAGCCACCCTTTTTCTTTTTATATAACTATAGAAACTCTTGCTATCTGTTTTTATATTTTTTGCTAATTTCTTTTTATAATCTAACTTCCCTTTCTTAATCAATCCTTTAGTTACCTTTTTGCTGTCTTTTGAAGAATTCCCAATCTTCTATCCTCCCACTAAGTTTGGCTACCTTATATGTCCTTGTTTTTAGTCGGATACTATCCTTGATTTCTTTACTTAGCCACGGATGGCTGTCATTTCTTTTACACCCTTTTTTCCTCAGTGGAATATATTTATTTTGAAAGTTGTAAAATAACTCCCTAAATGAACACCACTGCTCATGTACCGTCTTACCCTTTAATCTATTTTCCCAGTCCACTTTAATCAATTCCGCTCTCATACCATCATAGTCTCCTTTATTCAAGCTCAGTACGCTTGTTTGAGAATCAACCTTCTCACCCTCTAATTGGATATGGAATTCAACCATGTTGTGGTCGCTCGTTCCAAGGGGATCCTTAACTAGGACATTATTAATTAATCCTGACTCATTACACAGGACCAGGTCCAAGGTTGCCTGCCCCCTTGTAGGATCAGTTACATACTGCTCAAGAAATCCATCCCTGATGCACTCAATGAACTCGTCCTCAAGGCTGCTCTGCCCAATTTGATTTGTCCAGTTAATATGATAATTAAAATCCCCCATAATTATGGCTGTTCCCTTATTACATGCCCCGACTATCTCCTGATTAATACTTCTTCCAGCAGAGTTGCAACTATTAGGAGGCCTATATACTACGCCCACTAATGTTTTTTTTCCCTTATTATTCCTTATCTCCACCCAAACTGTTTCATTATCTTGATGCTTTGTCCCAATATCATTTCTCTGTATTACAGTGATTCCTTCCTTTATTAACATAGCCACCCCACCTCCCCTTCCTTCCTGCCTGTCCTTCCTGATTGTTAAATACCCTGGCATATTTAATTCCCAGTCGTTGTCACCCTGCAGCCATGTTTCTGTAATGGCCACAAGATCATACCCATACGTAGTTATTTGTGCCGTTAACTCGTCCATTTTATTACGAATGCTACGTTCATTCAGATAAAGAACTTTCAAATCTGTTTTGTGACGCTTAGTTCCTGCTTTTTCCTTTTTTAACACTTTACCTATTACTCCATACCTTCTGTCCCTTCCTGTTACGCTTTCCTCTCTCTCCCTGCTCAGGTTCCCAACCCCCTGCCACTTTAGTTTAAACCCTCCCTTTATCTGTGTCGGACACAGGTAATATTGGAATCTAAAATCTTAGAAACTGTGCAGAAAATGTGGATCTTGTTTCACAGATGTGAAATAAAAGATCAGCCAGCCCCTGCCCCTAAATATCATCACAAAAATAAATAAAATCCACTGTTTGTCTTGAGCCAAAGGTTGAATGTTCTCCCTCATGGAGTCCGAGTGCTGGACAGGGTCAGTCAGTGACTGAAAATCAAAGAGTGAACCCCACTTCAAGCAGTGCCACAGGTTTTCATTCTGTTCACTGATTTACCAAAGGTGTTTGAGTCTATTTTGTCTTTGTATCAGATCAAAGGGAGTTAAATCTTTCCCTACGTTCTATTGTCCAAGCTCCAAATCCATGGGGTGAATCTCCTGCTCAGAACCCCAGAAAAACCAAGGTTACCAGGAGAACCCTCAGTCTGTAGATTTGGCTAAATTGGTCCTGTCAATTTCTCTCTTTTGCTAAAAGTATTTCCAGCTTAGTTTTGGAGACAGGTGAGAGACAGTCTGTAGCATTTGTTGAGACTAGAAAAGGGTCCTTCACATCTTTGATGGTTCTGATTGTAGTTGGATAATAAATTGTTTAAAATTAAATTGTTTTGGAAGAAAAATGAAATTGAGTGTTTAACAATACTCGACATCGAAACCACTGCATCCGTAAGAATGTCCTTCAGATCTCACTTGTGATGGTCACCCTTGCATTATCTGCTCGTAGAATCAATTCTGTATTTCACAGTTACACATTTATTCAGCAGGGTAAGGATTAAGATTTTCTGTTAATAGGAATTGTTCTTTTCCCATCTGTTGTTGAATTGTTCCCTCACCCAGTAACTTGCTTTCCAGACGGATCTTGATCAGATCTGAACCTATCCCAGGTCACAGGTCACAGGCAGCATGCATTCTGGGAACCAGCATTACATTGTGGCCAGGCCGGCCTACTCGGAAATCAGCTTTAAAGAAGAAAATCAGCAAGTGGAGAGATATCACAAAACGGCCCTCGACCATTTGAGGATGTATTTCGGGTAAGTAATGTGAAATAACTAAACCGTCTCAAAAAGGGGTCAACTCGGGAATAATCCAATCCTACGTCACTTTCAAGTCACCCTAATACTTACACATGAAAATAGGATTTACTGGACGAGAAAGGACCAGGGCCATCTCATTCCCCTTCTACCATCTCTGTAATCACATGATCCAATGATAATGGAGTTGTTGACTAATCATAGTGATCAATCTCCATTGATTAGTCTACAACAGACATGAGGTGAGGAAAACCCCCAGTGATGGAGAGCTTTGGGATTCAGAGGTCCAAAGTCACCTGTTCCTCCCGAGCCTGTTACACTCAACACGTCACATCTCAAATAAAGGTCAAGGAATTGGTTCTCACCATCCTGCCTGTGCGAACAGGGCACAGCCAACAATCCCTGCGGCAGAATAGATCAGTCAAGGGCCCACCTGATATTGGGCCTTGGGCCTCATTTACATCAGACCGGCGAGCTGCAGACATCTATTGGTCTCCCCGGACAACTTATCGACAAACAGCATTGCAATTCCGGGCCCCTGTGTCACAGGCAGCGGCCCTCAGGTAGGACTTTGGAAAGGGGGGCAATCAGGAGGGGGGGCGATTGGGATGGGGGGGGGATGGGGGGGGAGAGGTGATCGGGGGGGGTGATCGGGGGGGGAGATGGGTGATCGGGGGAAGGGGTGATCGGGTGGGGAGGGGTGATCAGGGGGGGAGGGGTGATCGGGGGGGAGGGGTGATCAGGGGGGGAGGGGTGATCAGGGGGAGATGGGTGATCGGGGGGGTGATCGGGGGGAGGGTGATTGGGTGGGGAGGGGTGATCAGGGGGAGATGGGTGATCAGGGGGAGAGAGGTGATCGGGGGTGAGGGTGATCGGGGGGAGGGTGATCAGGGGGAGGGTGATCGGGGGGAGGGGTGATCGGGTGGGGAGGGGTGATCAGGGGGAGAGGGGCGATCAGGGGTAGAGAGGTGATCGGGGGGGTGATCGGGGGGGAGGGGGATCGGGGGGAGGGTGATCGGGGGGAGGGGTGATCGGGGGGAGGGGTGATCGGGGGGAGAGAGGTGATCGGGGGGGTGATCGGGGGGAGGGGGATCGGGGGGAGGGTGATTGGGGGAGAGGGGCGATCGGGGGGGGGGGTGATCGGGGGGGAGGGGGATCGGGGGGAGGGTGATCGGGGGGAGACGGGCGATCGGGGGGGTGATCGGGGGAGGGGGATCGGGGGGGAGGGGGATCGGGGGGAGGGTGATCGGGGGGAGAGGGGCGATCGGGGGGGTGATCGGGGGAGGGGGATCGGGGGGAGGGGGATCGGGGGGAGGGTGATTGGGGGGAGAGGAGCGATCGGGGGGGTGATCGGGGGGGAGGGGGATCGGGGGGGTGATCGGGGGAGGGGGATCGGGGGGGAGGGGGATCGGGGGGGAGGGGGATCGGGGGGAGGGTGATCGGGGGGAGAGGGGCGATCGGGGGGGTGATCGGGGGAGGGGGATCGGGGGGAGGGGGATCGGGGGGAGGGTGATTGGGGGGAGAGGAGCGATCGGGGGGGTGATCGGGGGGGAGGGGGATCGGGGGGGAGGGTGATCGGGGGGAGGGTGATTGGGGGGAGGGTGATCGGGTGGGGAGGGGGATCGGGGGAGGGTGATTGGGGGGAGAGGGGTGATCGGGTGGGGAGGGGGATCGGGGGGAGGGTGATCGGGGGGAGATGGGTGATCGGGTGGGGAGGGGTGATCGGGGGGAGAGGGGTGATCAGGGGGAGGGGGATCGGGGGGAGGGTGATCAGGGGGAGATGGGTGATCAGGGGGAGAGGGGTGATCGGGGGGAGAGGGATGATCGGGGGTGAGGGATGATCGGGGGGGAGGGGTGATCGGGGGGAGGGGTGATCGGGGGGAGGGGTGATCAGGGGGAGAGGGGTGATCAGGGGGAGAGGGGTGATCGGGGGGGAGGGGGATGAAGTGGAGATTGGGAAGGGGGTAGTGATGGCGATGGCGGGGTATAGAGGTCGCGATGGGGTGGGAGCAGTGGCCATCAGCGGTCCCCGGTTTGAATGTGGAGTCAGGACGAGCATTCATGCTCCTGCTCCTCCTGGTTCCACATTCAGGTGAGTATATTTTAAAGACTCATCTTGTTGCTGGCGGCCTGCAGCGGTTCCTGCTTAGCCTGACCCGGTGCTGGCTGCTGGTTCAGGGGAAACAAAAATGGTGAAGGAAGCTTCAAACAGGCAACGAGCCCTTTATTTCATCTCATTCCGGCATCGTAGCAAGAAATTACTTTTCATGTTTCCATCCACTATCGCCCACTCAGTTATAGCCAGGAATGAAAAGAGGGAACCTTTGCAATCGTTTTATTAATGGGGACCAGTTTTTAACAACAGTTTATGATGTAGTGACACTGAATGGTTAATCTGCTTCGCACTGAGACTAAACATGACCATGTACTTGATGTTGACAGAACAGCTCTTTTTGATGGCTGAATGTGACAATTTACTTTTATTCACTGACAATGTGTTGAATAACAACAGACATTACAGATTACGATGAGTTATAAGACCATGCTTGAAGAACAGGAAATCACAACATGGAATCCAATTTTTGTCTAAAGATTTCAAAAGGTCTTTCAGAGCACAATGGAAATAAAAGTCCATAAATATCCTGTGCACTTGCTGCACTCGAACTGCTCACCACAATCAAAAGTGCAGCAAACTTTATTTGTTTATTAAAAATAGGATGAGATAGAATTAATTAAAAAAATCCATAACATGAAAATATATACATCAACATTTTGCTGGAAGTTCACAGGTTTTGTCTCCTCAGAGATAGTTTCAAGGTATTTAATGGGAATTTTAACAGCAAGAACTGGTTTCAACACATTATGATCTGCTGCGAATACTGATTGATAAAACAGGTGCAATTGCATAAACTATTTAATTTTAAAAGTAAAATGAACAGTGCAAAGAATGAATGGAGGAACGAGAATCCAATGATGTTTTGCACAATATAATAAGTCGCCTGTTTGTGCTTTTTTCTGCTAATTTTTGCCCTCTCTTGGCCGTTTTGAATCCTTGTGCAGTACAGTGTTACATCACTTGTCACCTGCCTGTAACTAACCTAAGTGTCCATTTTTCACATGGCAACAGGAGAGTGAATGTTGTCAGACTATTGAACTCTGGGGGGCATCAGAAACACACACCACCCAACACTAGGGTCACTAACTCTGGTTGGACGTATTCCTGGCAGTTTCATCACATGACCTCTTGCTCTGGCCCCACACTCGCGCCATTAGTCACCCAACACATCTATCCTCACAGTGCTCCTCTGTCCCACAGTCAATTGGAAAGTGAAAAAGCTCGTCATTACCCAAGTGGATGATTCTTGACTGTTAGTCAAACAGCCTTTTTTTCCATCTCCAATATTTTTATAACTAATAAACAGAAGTGTTCAAAAAAAATCCTCAAATTTTTAGTGCCCCTATGATTTTTTCTCTTGGTTTTGCTCGCAGTCATGTCCAGAGATTAATCTTCAATTCCTGGAGACTCCAGGGCAATCTTGTAGAGTTCAAAACTCGAACACCCACACAAACTGTCAACAGGGCCTGCTGGATGGGCCTTACAAGTAGGGCCAATGACTGACCTGAGGGCATGGAGGACAATTGTAGCCCCCAACTGCTCCTCAGCTGAGGTCACTCACTCAGCACAGAGCAGGTACTGGACAAACTTGCCGACCGGATGCCTCTCTGCCTTAATTAAAAAGTAGCGTTAAATAATCTTTTTCAGATGTTCAACTGCAAAAGCAAAGAAGATTGTCGTCACATTCTTTCCTGTCGTATCTTGGCTGCCAGCGTATAATGTGAAAGAATGGCTGCTCAGTGACATTGTGTCCGGAGTCAGTACTGGACTCGTCAGTGTCCTACAAGGTACTGTCCTGGGCAAATTGGCTCCACGTGACTCAATCATGTAGAAAGATTGTTACAGAAAGTAGTACTTTGTTCTCAAAATCCAGGTGTGTTGTTTCCAGCCTAATTAGAAGGCTGATGGTAAACGGTTAATGTTCCTGCCAGCACTGAGTTCGTTTTAGTAACATCATAAACTGACATGTGATGGCCTTGGAGGAGAGAAATTGTCCTCAGTTATTATCTCTTCAATATCAGATTTCAAAGATCATCTTGTCTTGAATAAAAACCATCAAACAATGGAACATAGGACAACACCAATAAAGTAAAGCTGATAAGAGGCATCCTGAGTTATTTTTAACGTGCTTCTAATTAGGGTTGCTCAAAGAATCAGACAGCACAATAGGAGGCTCTTCGTGTCAGCTCTGCGAAAGAACGACCCAATTCAGTTAATCCATTTTCATCTTTATTTTATAGTTAAGTAAACAATGTTAAATCAACCAATTTATTAAGCTGTTGAAAAGTTCGTTAAAGTTCACAATTTGACCTTTACAAAGGCAGATTTCTCCCAAATCTCCTGAAGGTGCGAACTCTCACTGGGGATCAGGTCCCATCCTCTCCTGAAGGCACTGTTAATGGAGGAGTGAGGGTGGAGTGAGTGTGTTAATGGAGGAGTGAGGGTGGAGTGAGTGTGTTAATGGAGGAGTGAGGGTGGAGTGAGTGTGTTAATGGTGGAGTGAGGGTGGAGTGAGTGTGTTAATGGTGGAGTGAGGGTGGAGTGAGTGTGTTAATGGTGGAGTGAGGGTGGAGTGAGTGTGTTAATGGTGGAGTGAGGGTGGAGTGAGTATGTTAATGGTGGAGTGAGGGTGGAGTGAGTGTGTTAATGGTGGAGTGAGGGTGGAGTGAGTGTGTTAATGGTGGAGTGAGGGTGGAGTGAGTGTGTTAATGGAGGAGTGAGGGTGGAGTGAGTGTGTTAATGGTGGAGTGAGGGTGGAGTGAGTGTGTTAATGGTGGAGTGAGGGTGGAGTGAGTGTGTTAATGGTGGAGTGAGGGTGGAGTGAGTGTGTTAATGGTGGAGTGAGGGTGGAGTGAGTGTGTTAGTGGCGGAGTGAGGGTGGAGTGAGTGTGTTAATGGTGGAGTGAGGGTGGAGTGAGTGTGTTAGTGGCGGTGTGAGGGTGGAGTGATTGTGTTAATGGTGGAGTGAGGATGGAGTGAGTGTGTTAATGGTGGAGTGAGGGTGGAGTGAGTGTGTTAATGGTGGAGTGAGGGTGGAGTGAGTGTGTTAATGGTGGAGTGAGGGTGGAGTGAGTGTGTTAGTGGCGGTGTGAGGGTGGAGTGATTGTGTTAGTGGTGGTGTGAGGGTGGAGTGAGTGTGTTAATGGTGGAGTGAGGGTGGAGTGAGTGTGTTAATGGTGGAGTGAGGGTGGAGTGAGTGTGTTAATGGTGGAGTGAGGGTGGAGTGAGTGTGTTAATGGTGGAGTGAGGGTGGAGTGAGTGTGTTAATGGTGGAGTTAGGGTGGAGTGAGTGTGTTAATGGTGGAGTGAGGGTGGAGTGAGTGTGTTAATGGTGGAGTGAGGGTGGAGTGAGTGTGTTAATGGTGGAGTGAGGGTGGAGTGAGTGTGTTAATGGTGGAGTGAGGGTGGAGTGAGTGTGTTAGTGGCGGTGTGAGGGTGGAGTGATTGTGTTAGTGGTGGTGTGAGGGTGGAGTGAGTGTGTTAATTGTGGTGTGAGGGTGGAGTGAGTGTGTTAATTGTGGTGTGAGGTTAGAGTAAGTGTGTTAATGGTGCTGTGTGGGTAGAATGAGTGTGTTAGTGGTGTTTTGAGTGTGGAGTGAGTTTGTTAATAGTGGAGTGAGGGAGGAATGAGTGTGTTAATTTGGTGTGAGTGTGTTAATGGTGCTGTGAGGGTGGAATGAGTGTGTTAATGGCAGTGTGCGGGTGGAGTGAGTGTGTTAATGGTGGTGTGAGGGTGGATTGAGTGTGTTAATGATGGTGTGAGGGTGGGTGAGTGTGTTAATGGTGGTGTGAGGGTGGAGTTAGTGTGTTAATGGCGGTGTGATGTTGGAGTGAGTGTGTTAGTGGCAGTGTGAGGGTGGAGTGAGTGTGTTAATGGCAGTGTGAGGGTGGAGTGAGTGTGTTAATGGTGGTGTGAGGGTGGAGTGAGTGTGTTAATGGTGGTGTGAGGGTGGAGTGAGTGTGTTAATGGTGGTGTGAGGGTGGAGTGAGTGTGTTAGTGGCAGTGTGAGGGTGGAGTGAGTGTGTTAATGGTGGTGTGAGGGTGGAGTGAGTGTGTTAGTGGCAGTGTGAGGGTGGAGTGAGTGTGTTCATGGCAGTGTGAGGGTGGAGTGAGTGTGTTAATGGTGGTGTGAGGGTGGATTGAGTGTGTTAGTGGCAGTGTGAGAGTGGAGTGAGTGTGTTAATGGCAGTGTGAGGGTGGAGTGAGTGTGTTAATGGCAGTGTGAGGGTGGAGTGAGTGTGTTAATGGTGGTGTGAGGGTGGAGTGAGTGTGTTAATGGTGGAGTGAGGGTGGAGTGAGTGTGTTAATGGAGGAGTGAGGGTGGAGTGAGTGTGTTAATGGTGGAGTGAGGGTGGAGTGAGTGTGTTAATGGAGGAGTGAGGATGGAGTGAGTGTGTTAATGGTGGAGTTAGGGTGGAGTGAGTGTGTTAATGGTGGAGTGAGGGTGGAGTGAGTGTGTTAATGGAGGAGTGAGGATGGAGTGAGTGTGTTAATGGTGGAGTTAGGGTGGAGTGAGTGTGTTAATGGTGGAGTGAGGGTGGAGTGAGTGTGTTAATGGTGGAGTGAGGGTGGAGTGAGTGTGTTAATGGAGGAGTGAGGGTGGAGTGAGTGTGTTAATGGTGGAGTGAGGGTGGAGTGAGTATGTTAATGGTGGAGTGAGGGTGGAGTGAGTGTGTTAATGGAGGAGTGAGGGTGGAGTGAGTGTGTTAATGGTGGAGTGAGGGTGGAGTGAGTGTGTTAATGGTGGAGTGAGGGTGGAGTGAGTGTGTTAATGGAGGAGTGAGGATGGAGTGAGTGTGTTAGTGGTGGAGTGAGGGTGGAGTGAGTGTGTTAATGGTGGAGTGAGGGTGGAGTGAGTGTGTTAATGGAGGAGTGAGGGTGGAGTGAGTGTGTTAATGGAGGAGTGAGGGTGGAGTGAGTGTGTTAATGGTGGAGTGAGGGTGGAGTGAGTGTGTTAATGGAGGAGTGAGGATGGAGTGAGTGTGTTAATGGTGGAGTGAGGGTGGAGTGAGTGTGTTAGTAGCGGTGTGAGGGTGGAGTGAGTGTGTTAATGGAGGAGTGAGGATGGAGTGAGTGTGTTAATGGTGGTGTTAGGGTGGAGTGAGTGTGTTAATGGTGGTGTGAGGGTGGAGTGAGTGTGTTAATGGAGGAGTGAGGATGGAGTGAGTGTGTTAATGGTGGAGTTAGGGTGGAGTGAGTGTGTTAGTGGCGGTGTGAGGGTGGAGTGAGTGTGTTAAAGTTGGAGTGAGTGTGTTAATGGTGGTGTGAGGGTGGAGTGAGTGTGTTAATGGTGGTGTGAGGGTGGAGTGAGTGTGTTAATGGTGGTGTGAGGGTGGAGTGAGTGTTTTAATGGCAGTGTGAGGGTGGAGTGAGTGTGTTAATGGTGGTGTGAGGTTAGAGTAAGTGTGTAAATGGTGCTGTGTGGGTAGAATGAGTGTGTTAGTGGTGGTTTGAGTGTGGAGTGAGTTTGTTAATAGTGGAGTGAGGGTGGAATGAGTGTGTTAATTTGGTGTGAGTGTGTTAATGGTGCTGTGAGGGTGGAATGAGTGTGTTAATGGCAGTGTGAGGGTGGAGTGAGTGTGTTAATGGTGGTTTGAGGGTGGATTGAGTGTGTTAATGATGGTGTGAGGGTGGGTGAGTGTGTTAATAGTGGTGTGAGTGTGTTAATGGCCCTGTGAGGGTGGAGTGAGTGTGTTAAGCACAGTGTGAGTGTGGACGAAGTGTGTTAATGGTAATATGTGGCTAAAGAAAGTGCAGTAATGGAAGTGAGAGGGTGGGGTGAGTGTATTAGTGACAGTGAGAGTGTGCAGTGATTATTCATTTTTAAAAAAAAAATATTCGTTCACGGGATGTGGGTCGCTGGCGAGGCCGGCATTTATTGCCCATCCCTAATTGCCCTTGAGAAGGTGGTGGTGAGCCGCCTTCTTGAACCGCTGCAGTCCGTGTGGTGAAGGTTCTCCCACAGTGCTGTTAGGAAGGGAGTTCCAGGATTTTGACCCAGCGACGATGAAGGAACGGCGATATATTTCCAAGTCGGGATGGTGTGTGACTTGGAGGGGAACGTGCAGGTGGTGTTGTTCCCATGTGCCTGCTGCCCTTGTCCTTCTAGGTGGTAGAGGTCGCGGGTTTGGGAGGTGCTGTCGAAGAAGCCTTGGCGAGTTGCTGCAGTGCATCCTGTGGATGGTACACACTGCAGCCACAGTGCGCCGGTGGTGAAGGGAGTGAATGTTTAGGGTGGTGGATGGGGTGCCAATCAAGCGGGCTGCTTTATCTTGGATGGTGTCGAGCTTCTTGAGTGTTGTTGGAGCTGCACTCATCCAGGCAAGTGGAGAGTATTCCATCACACTCCTGACTTGTGCCTTGTAGATGGTGGAAAGGCTTTGGGGGAGTCAGGAGGTGAGTCACTCGCCGCAGAATACCCAGCCTCTGACCTGCTCTCGTAGCCACAGTATTTATATGGCTGGTCCAGTTAAGTTTCTGGTCAATGGTGACCCCCAGGATGTTGATGGTGGGGGATTCGGCGATGGTAATGCCGTTGAATGTCAAGGGGAGGTGGTTAGACTCTCTCTTGTTGGAGATGTCCATTGCCTGGCACTTATCTGGTGCGAATGTTACTTGCCACTTATGAGTCCAAACCTGGATGTTGTCCAGGTCTTGCTGCATGTGGGCTCAGACTGCTTCGTTATCTGAGGGGTTGCGAATGGAACTGAACACTGTGCAGTCATCAGCGAACATCCCCATTTCTGACCTTATGATGGAGGGAAGGTCATTGATGAAGCAGCTGAAGATGGTTGGGCCTAGGACACTGCCCTGAGGAACTCCTGCAGCAATGCCCTGGGGCTGAGATGATTGGCCTCCAACAACCACTACCATCTTCCTTTGTGCCAGGTATGACTCCAGCCACTGGAGAGTTTTCCCCCTGATTCCCATTGACTTCAATTTTACTCGGGCTCCTTGGTGCCACACTCGGTCAAATGCTGCCTTGATGTCAAGGGCAGTCACTCTCACCTCACCTCTGGAATTCAGCTCTTTTGTCCATGTTTGGACCAAGGCTGTAATGAGGTCTGGAGCCGAGTGGTCCTGGCGGAACCCAAACTGAGCATCGGTGAGCAGGTTATTGGTGAGTAAGTGCCGCTTGATAGCACTGTCGACGATACCTTCCATCACTTTGCTGATGATCGAGAGTAGACTGATGGGGCGGTAATTGGTCGGATTGGATTTGTCCTGCTTTTTGTGGACAGGACATACCTGGGCAATTTTCCACATTGTCGGGTAGATGCCAGTGTTGTAGCTGTACTGGAACAGCTTGGCTAGAGGCGCAGCTAGTTCTGGAGCACTTTATATAATGATAGTGAGAGTGTGCAGTGATTGTATAATGATAGTGAGAGTGTGCAGTGATTGTATAATGATAGTGAGAGTGTGCAATGATTGTATAATGATAGTGAGAGTGTGCAATGATTGTATAATGATGGTGAGAGTGTGCAGTGATTGTATAATGGTGGTGAGAGTGTGCAGTGATTGTATAATGGTAGTGAGAGTGTGCAGTGATTGTATAATGGTGGTGTGAGTGTGCAGTGATTGTATAATGGTAGTGAGAGTGTGCAGTGATTGTATAATGGTAGTGAGAGTGTGCAGTGATTGTATAATGGTAGTGTGAGTGTGCAGTGATTGTATAATGGTAGTGTGAGTGTGCAGTGATTATATAATGGTAGTGAGAGTGTGCAGTGATTGTATAATGGTAGTGAGAGTGTGCAGTGATTGTATAATGGTAGTGAGAGTGTGCAGTGATTGTATAATGGTAGTGTGAGTGTGCAGTGATTGTATAATGGTAGTGTGAGTGTGCAGTGATTATATAATGGTAGTGTGAGTGTGCAGTGATTGTATAATGGTAGTGAGAGTGTGCAGTGATTGTATAATGGTAGTGTGAGTGTGCAGTGATTATATAATGATAGTGAGAGTGTGCAGTGATTGTATAATGGTAGTGTGAGTGTGCAGTGATTATATAATGATAGTGAGAGTGTGCAGTGATTGTATAATGGTAGTGTGAGTGTGCAGTGATTATATAATGATAGTGAGAGTGTGCAGTGATTGTATAATGGTAGTGTGAGTGTGCAGTGATTGTATAATGGTAGTGTGAGTGTGCAGTGATTGTATAATGGTAGTGTGAGTGTGCAGTGATTATAGAATCATAGAATCATAGAAGTTACAACATGGAAACAGGCCCTTCGGCCCAACATGTCCATGTCGCCCAGTTTATACCACTAAGCTAGTCCCAATTGCCTGCACTTGGCCCATATCCCTCGATACCCATCTTACCCATGTAACTGTCCAAATGCTTTTTAAAAGACAAAATTGTACCCGCCTCTACTACTGCCTCTGGCAGCTCGTTCCAGACACTCACCACCCTTTGAGTGAAAAAATTGCCCCTCTGGACCCTTTTGTATCTCTCCCCTCTCACCTTAAATCTATGTCCCCTCGTTATAGACTCCCCTACCTTTGGGAAAAGATTTTGACTATCGACCTTATCTATGCCCCTCATTATTTTATAGACTTCTATAAGATCACCCCTTAACCTCCTACTCTCCAGGGAATAAAGTCCCAGTCTGTCTAACCTCTCCCTGTAAGTCAAACCATCAAGTCCCGGTAGCATCCTAGTAAATCTTTTCTGCACTCTTTCTAGTTTAATAATATCCTTTCTATAATAGGGTGACCAGAACTGTACACAGTATTCCAAGTGTGGCCTCACCAATGCCCTGTACAACTTCAACAAGACATCCCAACTCCTGCATTCAATATATAATGATAGTGTGAGTGTGCAGTGATTGTATAATGGTGGTGTGAATGTGCAGTGATTGTATAATGGTAGTGAGAGTGTGCAGTGATTGTATAATGATAGTGAGAGTGTGCAGTGATTGTATAATGGTAGTGAGAGTGTGCAGTGATTGTATAATGGTAGTGAGAGTGTGCAGTGATTGTATAATGATAGTGAGAGTGTGCAGTGATTGTATAATGGTAGTGAGAGTGTGCAGTGATTGTATAATGATAGTGAGAGTGTGCAGTGATTGTATAATGGTGGTGTGAATGTGCAGTGATTGTATAATGATAGTGAGAGTGTGCAGTGATTGTATAATGATAGTGAGAGTGTGCAGTGATTGTATAATGGTGGTGTGAATGTGCAGTCATTTGAATTTAGCACCTGGGGGACCGATTTTCCCAGTGCTTAGAAAACCCGACAGCTGAAGGGAGGTCAGAACGGCCGGATTGAAAAGGTAAATGCTTCACCCCGGCCCCCACTCTAAGCTGCTGAGGTCTCTATCACCGCCCGGCACGATCCACCGACCCCCCCGACCCCGATCTCCCTGACCCATCCGCCCTCCGATGTCCTCCACGACCCCCAACCCCCGATCATCCTGACTCCTGATCTCCCTGTCCCCTGACTCACCCGACCCCCAATCTCCCCCATGATCCCTGACCCCTGATCTCCCCGACCCCCGATCTCTCCTGACCCACATTCTCTCTCCCACGATCTTCCCCTGATCCTGATCTCCCCGACCCCCGATCTCACCCTGACCCTCCTGACCCCTGAACCTGATCTCCCCGACCCCCAAACTCCCCAACTCCTGATCTCCCCTGACCCCCGATCTGCCCTGGCCTGTGACCTCCCCCCGACCCTGTTCCCTGATCTCCCAACCCCTGATCTCCCCCCCTCGATCTCACCCTGACCCTCCTGACCCCTGACCCCGATTTCCCTGACCTCCCCCGACAGCCGATCTTTCCCCAACCCACGATTTCTCCCCGACCCCCGATCTCTGATCTCTGATCTCTCCCTGACTCGCTCAACCCCCAACCTCTCTCCCGACCGCCCTGACCCCCAATTTCCCCGACTCCTTTCTCCCTGACCCCTGATCTCGCCCCCTCAACCCATGACCCACCAACCCATGAACCCCTGTGCAGTTTGTATTGTTTGTTCAGGACAATGTGTTCAAATAAACAGAAAGAATATTGTTCCATTCTGTGAATTTAAGCAGATTAAAGGCCTCGATTTTAATTCGTTCCCAATGGGCGGGAGAGGGCAATTGACCCCACTGCGACCCCACTGCGACCCCAATGGACCCCAACGTGACCCCAGCCTGACCCCAGCCTGACCCCAGCCTGACCCTTTAAATATTAAAATGCAGATATCAGGCCCCTGATGAGGTTCCTGCAAAAGGCAGTTGGGGGGTTAATAAACGGACTTAGGTCACGGCCTGATGTCACCATTGGCACCGCAACTTAAATTTAAGAGAACGTGAGGGAGAGGCCCGAGCTCTGGGATTCCCAGCAGCTGAACGGAGGCTGGAGCTGGCGACTCCCCGAGGTAAGTGACTCCTTGTGGGCCAGGAGGAGCAGGAGTGCTCCCCCCAGTCCTCTCAAGGAAGCCTTCGTCCACCCCCCCTTCTGATCTCCAGCCTCCCCCCGGCCCCAATCTCCAGCCTCCCTCTCCTGACCATGGCCCGGAGCTGATGCCTTCTTCCCAGTCCTGGGGACGCTCCCCTCGGGTCCCTGTCTGCCCTCTCCTGCTCCTAGTGTCCCTCTTGCCTGCTGGACAAGCTCTTCATTTTCTGGTGGCCGGGCGTTAGGGGCCCTACAATATGCTAATGAGGCTCTGGCGTTAAGATTGGCAGGGCCTCCACGTCCTGGCCTTGCTGGCTCTTCCCAGTGCGACTGCTCTCCCCCTCATCCTCCCCTTAAATATCAGGGCCAAAGCGTCACAAACTGAGTGGGATAGATCGGAATTATTTTGAATCAAATCTGTGTATTTTGAGGCAATGGATCATTGTGATTACAAATAGAATCAAAAGTCGTAACTTTAAACACAATAAATATTATAACCTAACATAAAAATCTATTTAAATAACAATGATGAATGCAGTGAACCATTCATAGAATCACAGAAAGTTATGGCATAGAAGGAGGCCATTCAGCCCATCATGTCTGTGCCGGCCGAAAAAGAGCTATCCAGCTTAATCCCACTTTCCAGCTCTTGGTCCGTAGCCCTGTAGGTTACGGCACTTCAAATGCTCATCCAGGTACTTTGTAAATGCAGTGAGGGTTTCTGCCTCTATCACCCTTTCAGGCAGTGAGTTCCAGACCCCCACCACCCTCTGGGTGAAAACAATTCTCCTCAGCTCCCCTCTAATCCTCCTACCAATCACTTTAAATCTATGCCCCCTGGTCACTGACCCCTCTGCTAAGGGAAATAGGTCCTCCCTATCCACTCTATCTAGTCCTGTCATAATTTTATACACCTCAATTAAATCTCCCCTCAGCCTCCTTTGTTCCAAAGAGAACAACCCCAGCCTATCCAATCTTTTCTCATAGCTAAAATTCTCCAGCCCTGGCAACATCCTCGTAAATCTCCTCTGCACCCTCTCTAATGCAATCACATCTTTCCTGTAATGTGGTGACCAGAACTGTACACAGTACTCAAGCTGTGGCCTAACTAGTGTTTTATACAGTTTTTGCATAACCTCCCTGCTCTTATATTCTATGCCTCAACTAATAAAGGAAAGCATTCCTTGTGCCTTCTTAACCACCTTACCTACCTGTCCTGCTACCTTCAGGGATCTGTGGACATACACTCCAAGGTCCCTCACTTCCTCTACACCTCTCAGTATCCTCCCATTTATTGTGTATTCCTTTGCCTTGTTTGCTCTCCCCAAATGCATTACCTCACACTTCTCCGGATTGAACTCCATTTGCCACTTTTCTGCCCATCTGACCAGTCCATTGATATCTTCCTGCAGTCTACAGCTTTCCTCCTCACTATCAACCACACGGCCAATTTTTGTATCATCTGCAAACTTCTTAATCATGCCCCCTACATTTAAGTCCAAATCATTAATATATATCACAAAAAGCAAGGGACCCAGTACTGAGCCCTGAGGAACCCCACTGGAAACAGCCTTCCAGTCACAAAAACACCCGTCGACTATTACCCTTTGCTTCCTGCCGCTGAACTAATTTTGGATCCAACTTGCCACATTCCCTTGGATCCCATGGGCTTTTACTTTTTTGACCAGTCTGCCATGTGGGACCTTGTCAAAAGCCTTGCTAAAATCCATCTACACTACATCAATTGTGCTAACTTCATCGATCCTCCTTGTCACCTCCTCAGAAAATTCACTCAAGTTCGTCAGACACGACCTCCCCTTAACAAATCCTTGCTGACTGTCCTTGATTACTCCGTGCCTTTCTAATTGACGGTTTATCCTGTCCCTGAGAATTGATTCCAATAATTTGCCCACCACCGAGGTTAGGCTGACTGGCCTGTAATTACTCAGTCGATCTCTCTCTCCCTTTTTAAACAACGATACAACGTTAGCAGTCCTCCAATCCTCCAGCACCGTGCCTGCAGCCAGGGAGGATTGGAAAATGATGGTCAGAGCTTTCGCTATTTCCTCCCTTGCTTCACTTAACAACCACCGTTCACCACCATTCACCACCACACACACCCGTTCACCATCATTCACCACCATTCACCACCACACACAACCGTTCAACATCATTCACCACCATTCACCACTATTCTCCACCACACACAACCGTTCACCATCATTCACCACCATTCACCACCACACACAACCGTTCACCATCATTCACCACCATTCATCACTATTCTCCACCACACACAACCGTTCAACATCATTCACCACCATTCACCACCATTCTTCACCACCACTCACCACCATTCACCACCACTCACCACCATTCTCCACCACACACAACCGTTCACCATCATTCACCATCATTCTGAACCATTCACATGTAAATGCCAGTCAATTGCACTGATGCTGTTATGTTTGTTTTGCAGGGTTGGCATTTGCTCTGCTGGTGTCAGTTCCTGCTGGTTATGGTCTATATTCAGCATTCTTCCCTATCTTGACGTATTTTTTGTTGGGAACATCAAAGCATTTATCAGTTGGTGAGAATTTCAAATTTCAAGACTTTTTCTGAATTATTGAAACTATGAATTTATGAAACACACTCCCACCCTGAATATTTCTTCTTGTCACCAGGGCCCTTTCCTGTGGTGAGTTTGATGGTGGGCTCTGTAGTGGATAGGATGGTCACTGATGGTGCAACAGATGTGAATAGTACCATCTTCCCTGCTGATATGAGTAAAGAGGACAAGCAGGTGTGGGTTGCTGCATCTGTCACCTTCCTCGTTGGGATCTTTCAGGTTCGTACCTTTCTGGCTATCAAAAATTATCTCTAATTTTCAAAAATAAAAACTCTGAAAAGTTACCAAAACTTTTCCCCATTTCCAGCTGGCCCTTGGATTACTCCAGGTGGGATTTATCGTCATCTACCTGTCAGACCCAATGATCTCGGGCTTCACCACAGCTGCTGCAATCCACGTCCTCGTGTCCCAGCTCAAGTTTGTCTTCCAGTTGAGTGTCCCAGGCTTCAGTGGGCCGCTATCTGTGATTTACGTAAGTCCAAACTAAAGGCTGCTTTGGATACTTGTATAGTTAATAGTTTTAATCTATATTTATTATTAGTACTATAAATGTGAGCTGGTTGCTTAATATATATTTCAACAAACAGGAAGTGATGACAAAGTATTTAAACAAAATTATATTTCTAACTTAAGAAAATATTTTAATGAATAAGATTATTGATGTTTACATTGTGTGTATTTTCAGACCCTGAAGTACATTATCCTTCATATCACGGAAACTAACATAGCGGACCTCGTCATTTCATTCATCATCATGGGCGTTGTATTTATTGTGAAAGAAATCAATGACCGATTCAAGTCCAAGCTCCCTGTACCAATCCCCATCGAGGTTATAATGGTGAGTAGGGGACACTGCATTGTAACAGCCTCAAACGAAGGTGTGATCGTTTCCTGGTCAATAGAGGGATGTTAGTTTGACTATGTAACTGGTTTATAGCAATTGTAAACAATTTTATAACACCAAGTTATAGTCCAACAATTTTATTTGAAAATCACAAGCTTTTGGAGGCTTCCTCCTTCCTCAGGTGAATGTCAAGAAATCCTCGAACCTTTCGCATTTATAAATCACCGAACAATACCTGGTGATTTATAAATTCTGTGATTTATAAATGCGAAAGGTTCGAGGATTTCTTGACATTCACCTGAGGAAGGAGGAAGCCTCCGAAAGCTTGTGATTTTCAAATAAAATTGTTGGACTATAACTTGGTGTTGTAAAATTGTTTACAATTGTCAACCCCAGTCCATCACTGTCTCCACATCATGGTTTATAGCAAGTAGTATGATTACAAATGTTGATTGCAACTGCTAACCTCTCATCTGTGTGAATCATTAATTCATAATGGTAAAAACGATTGCGAGTCATAATGTCACATGGTTTCATTCAGTGTTGACGCTGTACATTGTATCATTCACACCACTTTTGCTAATGCCCTTCAGTGGTTAGTGCTTCATCTCGCCCTGACTAACTCTCTATAGGGTACAAATTACAGTTGGAGATGTGTTCCTATGAACACTTAACACACCTGCACCAAAATCCCCTCTCTGCTATTTTGACAGATGCATTAACCCATTAATTTTAAATAGGTTGATGCTTCTGTTAACAGAGAGGAGAGAGGGATTCGCTGTTAGTACATGAAGTAAAAGAGTATTCTCTGCCCAATATAACTCACCCGGAATTCAATTAACCAAACTCTCATGCCAATCAGGAATGAGAGTGAGCAGCCCGTGGGAAATTGCCAGTCGAAATGTCTTATTGATGTTTGACTTGAAATAGTTGTGGAATCTGGCAGTGTTGGGACTGGTACAACTGGCGGTGTTGGGACTGGTACAACTGGCGGTGTTGGGACTGGTACAACTGGCGGTGTTGGGACTGGTACAACTGGCGGTGTTGGGACTGGTACAACTGGCGGTGTTGGGACTGGTACAACTGGCGGTGTTGGGACTGGTACAACTGGCGGTGTTGGGACTGGTACAACTGGCGGTGTTGGGACTGGTACAACCACTGAAACACCTTTGGTCTTCACTGTTGGCTCTTCTTTGACGTCCCTCTTTGGCTTAATATCCCTCCTGTGCCTTGGTGACCATAAGCAGACACCGTACACCAGACACAATCTGACCAGAGGGTTGGACAGTTTCACCATGTTTCCTCTGCCTTACTCTCTACTCTTTGGCTCTATCTAGTTCAACATTCTCTTTCCTGTCTTAATTGCTGCTCAGCAGTGATTGGACATGGTCAATTTGCTAACCCCATTCCTACACCATTCCTGGAGCACGTGAGTTGCCCATTTCCCCCTCCTATCTGCAGCCCCTCACACTTGCCCACATTACATTTCATCTGCTCTTGTTCCATCCACTTGCAAATTTAGTCTAACTATTGTGCTATTCCCCCCAAGGCCTGACAGCAAACTAGAAGAGGCAGTGGAATCTATCAGCTTGAAGTTTGCCCAATTTGCATTAAGTTTCTGAATCCAGTCAGAATTCCAATACTCTGCACCGTGGTGATTTCTAGAAAGTGGAGAGATGACCTCGAACTATCCTTGTACCTCACCCAGTTTTTAAACTACTTCTAGTTTGATCACAGTTTCTTATCACAAATCAGTTGTCTCTTTAATTTCACCAGTAGACTTTTGTATTGTCTGTCACATGAAGTTTCATTACATTTACATCAGGGACATAACTTTATTTGGAGCTGTGATATGTAATGAAGTTCATTCGCAGCTTGTGAAGAGTAAACTAGCTGGTGAATGTATGAAACTAGAAGTGTAAAGCAGAATTGTTTACTTTTCCTCATTACATTGCAGACAATAATTGCAACTGGGATCTCATACGCATTTAACTTCAAAGAGAATTATGATGTCGACATTGTTGGAAACTTAACCAGTGGGTTAGTGCTTCAGTCATTGATTTTTATTTCTTACACTTGCCTAATATTCAGATTGAATTCAGATATCCAGATTCTTGCTCAGGCTCGAGGCTTTTGCAATTTTCTTGAGATCTTTGCCTCAAATATTACATCGAATTTTACAGCACAGAAACAGTCCAAATGGCCCAACTAGTCTATCCCAGTGTTTATGCTCCATACGAGCCTCCCCTCTCCCTGTTTCATCTCACCCTATCAGGATATCCTTCTATTCCTTTCTCCCTCATATGTTTATCTAGCTTCCCCTTAAATGCCTCTCTGATATTTACCTCAACTACTCCTTATGGCGGTGAGTTCCACATTCTCACCACTCTCTGGGTAAATATCTTGAAGAGTCTGAAGATTGATGGATAATTGTGTTTCTCCATGACTGGACGTGATGTTTAGTAATTAATATAAAGGACACCGTGTTAAAGTGAAAAATCCTGTTCGTGTCGTTAGGACTTTCTAAAGATCCATCTCTCTCCTGATGGTGAGTGTAACAGGCTCGGGAGGAACAGGTGACTTTGGACCTCTGGATCCCAAAGCTCTCCATCACTGGGGGTTTTCCTCACCTCATGTCTGGGTCTGTTGGAGACTCACTGATAGAGATTGATCGCTCTGATTCGTCAACAACTCCATTATCATTGGATCATGTGATTACCAGGATGATAGAAGGTGAACTAGATGGACCTTGGTCTTTCCTCGTCCAGTGATTCCTGTGTCACTGACTCCTGGATTACTGTTCTGTAAGTGCCGACTACCATCCCAAACTGCAGCAGTTCTTCTCTTCAGTTATGAGGTAAAAGAACGAGGCAGAAGGCGATTTTAACAGTCAGCCGCGGCTCAGTCCCACTCCAGAGACTTGAACACAAAATCCAGGCAGACACTCCCAGTGCAGTACTGAGGGAGTGCTGCACTGCTGGAGGTGCCATCTTTCGGATGAGACATTAAACTGAGGCCCCGTCTGCCCCCTCAGGTGGATGTAAAAGATCCCTTGGCAGTATTTGAAAAGGAACAGGGGAGTAGTTTAGGTCAATACAAATTCCTCAACCAACATCACTGCGACAGATTATCCGGAAGATTCCACTGGTGTTTCTTCCCCAGATGCATGATGCAATCCTCGTTTACGCCCTCCAGACAAATAATGCTGGCGAGGCATCTACTGTCCATCATCTGCTCATTTATCTCACAGCTGTTTGTAGGGAATAACTGGAGTCCAGCATTAATCCACATAACAACAGGCACTGTCCCTTCATTGGCTGGGAAGCTTTGGGACATTATAAAATGTGAACAGCACTGGATAAATGCAAATTCTTGTCCTTGTCCAATGTCTATACACTCACTTTACAATGAGGGTCACTGGACAGTGATCAGGAGCAGGAACCCTGGCTGATTTCCCCTCCCTCTAAACCAGGGGTCACTGGACAGTGATCAGGAGCAGGAACCCTGGCTGATTTCCCCCTCTCTCTAACCCAGGGGTCACTGGACAGTGATCAGGAGCAGGAACCCTGGCTGATTTCCCCCTCTCTCTAACCCAGGGGTCACTGGACAGTGATCGGGAGCAGGAACGCTGGCTGATTTCCCCTCCCTCTAACCCAGGGGTCACTGGACAGTGATCGGGAGCAGGAACCCTGGCTGATTTCCCCTCCCTCTAACCCAGGGGTCACTGGACAGTGATCGGGAGCAGGAACTCTGGCTGATTTCCCCTCCCTCTAACCCAGGGGTCACTGGACAGTGATCAGGAGCAGGAACCCTGGCTGATTTCCCCCTCTCTCTAAACCAGGGGTCACTGGACAGTGATCGGGAGCAGGAACCCTGGCTGATTTCCTCTCTCTCTAACCCAGGGGTCACTGGACAGTGATCAGGTGCAGGAACCCTGACTGATTTCCCCTCTCTCCAGTCAGCTGCGATCATTCCTTGCTCCTGTCCCATGGGCCGAGCTGGGATTTGCCAACTCAGTACAGACTGGTGTTGGACTCCTGTTGAGTGACACCCTCCCAAAGTAAGAAAACTTCTGATCAGATTTCTGTTCAGCAAATGGTATAAATACGGGTTGTCAGAGAAACGTAGCTCAGCTTCACTGCGTCATTAAATGGCTTTGCAAATAGAATATGAGTGAAGAAAAATGACAAGTCCCTCTGTGCCTGTTTCAGATATCAGGCCCCTCTGGTCCCCAACACCGCTGTTTTGCAGCAGAGTTTCGGGGATGCCTTCTCGATCGCCATTGTTGGTTTCGCCGTCGCATTCTCCGTGGCCAAAGTCTATGCCATCAAACATGATTATGTTTTAGACGGGAACCAGGTAAATAATGAGAACAAACGTGTGAGATATACAATAGGGGGAGAGAGTGTGGGGGGGAGGGGGAGAGAGTGTGGGGGGGAGGGGGGGAGTGGGGGGGGAGGGGGGGGAGTGGGGGGGGAGTGGGGGGGGAGAGGGAGAGAGTGGGGGGGGAGGGGGGGAGTGGGGGGGGAGTGGGGGGGGAGAGGGAGAGAGTGGGGGGGGAGAGGGAGAGAGTGGGGGGGGAGAGGGAGAGAGTGTGGGGGGGGAGGGGGAGAGAGTGTGGGGGGGGAGGGGGAGAGAGTGGGGGGGGGAGGGGGAGGGAGTGGGGGGGGGAGAGGGAGAGAGTGGGGGGGGGAGAGGGGAGAGAGTGGGGGGGGGAGTGGGAGAGAGTGTGGGGGGGAGGGGGGGAGTGGGGGGGGAGTGGGGGGGGGGAGAGGGGGGAGAGTGGGGGGGGGAGGGGGGAGAGTGGGGGGGGGAGGGGGAGAGTGGGGGGGAGTGGGGGGGGGGAGGGGGAGAGTGGGGGGGAGTGGGGGGGGGGAGGGGGAGAGTGGGGGGGAGTGGGGGGGGGAGGGGGAGAGTGGGGGGGAGTGGGGGGGGGGGAGTGGGGGGGGGGAGGGGGAGAGTGGGGGGGGGAGTGGGGGGGGGGAGGGGGAGAGTGGGGGGGGAGTGTGGGGGGGAGAGGGAGAGAGTGGGGGGGGGAGTGGGAAGAGAGTGTGGGGGGGAGGGGGGGGAGTGGGGGGGGAGGGGGAGAGAGTGTGGGGGGAGAGGGGGGGGAGTGGGGGGGGGAGAGGGGGGGAGAGTGGGAGAGAGTGTTGGGGGGGAGGGGGGAGTGTGGGGGGGAGGGGGAGAGAGTGGGGGGGAGGGGGGGAGTGGGGGGGGAGGGGGAGAGAGTGTGGGGGAGAGGGGGGGGAGTGGGGGGGGGAGAGGGGGGGAGAGTGGGAGAGAGTGTGGGGGGGAGGGGGGAGTGGGGGGGGAGGGGGAGAGAGTGTGGGGGGAGGGGGGGAGTGGGGGGGGAGGGGGAGAGAGTGTGGGGGGGAGGGGGGGAGTGGGGGGGAGGGGGAGAGAGTGTGGGGGGAGGGGGGGGAGTGGGGGGGGAGGGGGAGAGAGTGTGGGGGGGAGGGGGGGAGTGGGGGGGGAGTGGGGGAGAGTGTGGGGGGGGAGAGGGGGGAGAGTGGGAGGGGGAGTGCGGTGGGGGGGGAGGGGGAGAGTGGGGGGGGAGTGGGAGAGAGTGTGGGGGGGGGGAGAGGGGGAGAGTGGGGGGGAGTGTGGGGGGGAGAGAGGGGAGAGTGGGGGGGAGTGGTGGGGGGGGGGGGAGAGGGGGAGTGTGGGGGGGAGTGTGGGGGGGGAGAGGGAGAGAGTGGA